>NW_014554899.1:316549-383466 GCF_001313825.1 Dinoponera quadriceps | reverse complement strand
GGGGGGGGGGGGGGGGGACTAGCTGCGCAAAAGCGCACGCGTTATCCTTGCTGGGACAGCTCGAGCTCCTCGGGCAGCACAGCCTCGCATTCCTCGTCCTCGTAAGCCGCCCAGGATTTCGGGAAACCGATACCGCAAGGCCGCTTCTTCGCCAACAGCTTCCTCACTCTTTTCCGCGTCGCCACCAGGAGCAGAAATATGACAAATCCTTGAAGACCATTCAACAGGTCCGTCGGTATCCTGGCGAGAGAGTAGGGTTCGTTCGGTTATGTTAGCCAGCAAACTGATCGTGGCAAAACAACCTTAGTACGCGATGTAATTAAGTCGTTACACGGTAAAAAATGTGGCGTCATGTTCAACAAGTTTCAAATGTCCCAAGCGGTCCACGCAAATTTCTGTGTTAATTCAAGACGAATATGTTGGAAAGCAACACAAATATTTTTAACATTTCTACCCTTAGGGAAATGGTCACTATTCTGGACATTCATTTAAAGCTGCCACAGCGACAGATTTTTTCTTACTGATTTGACATCCCCGCTTCTCTGGATAATCGGTAAATAATAATAAATCAAACGCGCACGTGTACAGTCCGAAAATTCGAACGATCAGATAAATTCTAATCGCATCGCGTGCTGAGGCTGTTATTCTGCCGGTTAATGTATGCTGCACACGAGGCGTACAACAAAGATCACCCACCAGAACTCGTCCATGTTCGTGTCTACGGCGAACGATATCACCTCGAAGATCCAGGTGATGCCCATGACGAGCACCAGCTTGATGTACAGCAAACATTTGAATCGTAATACTCGCAGCTTGCTGCCCGTGTAATCGCGATACTGGTGCCACAGACGCCAGCTGGTCAGCCCAAGATAGATAATGTTCAACGTTAGCAGAATAGCGACCGGCCCGTAAAAGTACGCCCACGTCTGCCTGGCGCCTGCGGAGAGTACAATTGCCGCGTTTTACTTCGGCCGTCGCGGGGTCGGTTCTCTCGCGTGAATCTTTCCGCGGAAAGAAAGGCGGTAGAAGTGCAAAATTATTCATCGCTGTTCGACTCACCGCCGAACCAACAACTGGCGTCACCGAAGCCGGGCTTCAGGTGATGACCATCTATTAGATGCATCGTCAGCGCGGCGATCAAGAAACATGCCGGGCCACCCCATCCCCAGACGCAGTAAGAGTAGAAAAGCGACTGCTCCCTCACCCTGAAGTTCTTGAACCTGTGCACGGAGAAAGCGAAGTTTGCTTGAATCGACCTGAACGAAGCGAACGAGGCGAACGGCTGAAGGAAGCGGAATTTCTGGTTCTTACGCTCCCGGTCGTCTTATTTTATGACGTCAGAAGCGAGCTAAGGTATGCTCAAAATGCTTCNGGGGGGGGGGGGGGGAGTCTTCTAAAGATCCGATTCAATTCTCACAATGGGAAATTCCGTCCCCTCCAATCGAAACGAGTTCGATTCGTTCGTTATCAGGTTAATTCAATCAAGCTTTTTCGGCGTGACCGGAATCGGACGACGTCGAGTTTCGATCGACACTTACCATACGGCGCGCCACACGTTGAATGCCACGATGTTCAGCCAGAAGAACGCGGACATGAAGGCGAAGTACAGGATGAAACCTGGAAAACCGTCGGACGAAATCGCAAGGATAATCGGCGACGAATTTCTGTGTCTTCGTATCGCGCACGGGGAAAGAAAAAAAAAAAGGATCAGTTGAATGAACGTGACGGCGAACGAACTAAGCGCGTTTCGGCTGAAGGAAAACAGGATTTCCGCTTCTTACAACTGAATTTGGCTCATAAGAGTCGGAAATTCCGTTTTCCTTCAGCCACTACGCGCTCGGTTCGTTCGCCGTCACGTTGATTCCAGCCGATCTTTGTTCCTCGCGCGTGAACAAACATCGCGTGATTATCTACCGAGGGTGACGCAGATGTTGTAATCGCCGTTCATCGTCGGCCGCAGGTGCTGGACCGAGAGGACGGTGTAACTGACCGCCAGGGTGGTAACCGCGGCCATCATCGCCTTGTCCTGAAGCTCCCTCAGTTCCGGCAATATCACGTAAACCGCCAAGGTGGCGATGAGGAAGATGGCCGAGATGATGCTGACGATGCATACCAAGATGTTCTTCCACACCATCGGGGAACCGTCGTTTATCAGGTCCTCGTCGAAGCATGTCAGGGCGATGTCGTTTCTGCTGATTCGTTTCGACTTGGTGACACAGAACCTGATGGACGGATACGCATCACGATAAATAAGAGCGGAGGAAATCGAAACGCGACGGGACCCGCATCGTCGATCGATCTTCCGGAGAAAAAACGATCTTTCCTTTTTTTTCATTTGTGGCTCTTGTTACTTTTTGCGGGCCTAATGAATTCGGCCACACTCGGAAGCATGTGTGACTCTGACGTAACGCCCTGACTGTTACACAAAGATTCTGAGAAAACGTGGAAAATCATCCTGACGTTAGAAAATGTGCACGTGCGACCATTATCAACAATTAATAGGCAATAACGCGGCCATTACTTCAGGACATCGCGAGATATACGTTGTGGGGAATACCCAGTAAGGCAAGATTTTCCTCATGTTCCCGATATTCGGCTACTTCCGAGCATTCATATTTTTCGCGAATTTTTCGCGAATTTTTCGCGATATTTTCCGCGAATCGTCGTTCGTGACCGGCCGTTTAACAGAAAACTGCCGATAAAGCTCTAACCAATAACCACCGATAAACAAAAAATCTCACATGTCTGCCGGGATCTTAAGGTCATCGACATGCATGTGCAGCCACGCGGTAGTATCGTCATGATGAATAGAGAAGTTGTCCCGCTCGCTCAGTTCAGGGTCGATGATGAAGATGCCGAACGGACAATCCAACTGGATCCTTGAGCCGTCCGAGCAATTGGCCGAGCGTTCCCATACCGTTCCTTCGGGGCAGCAGGAGGTGTCGACGAAAGAGAGACTCGGCGAGACCAAGCTCGCGAACAGTCCGAGCCACAGTAACCAGAGGCAACCTGCGAAACGTTGCAATCCGGATCGCGTGAATGCGAGAGGCAATGTGGAAGAGAAGAGATTGAGAGCTTCGGCTCGGCGTAACTTTGTATTATTATCACATACTGAGAACATTTTTTTTTAATTTATCACTGTAATCGTATAAATGGAAGAATTATAGTCAAGAGAACCATTTTTCTAATGTTATTACAGTGTCAGCGATAATAATCTTTTATGCAAGTTGTTATGTAACAATGTTTTTTGGGTTAAAGCCAGAAGAAGATATAGCTGAGGCTGAAAATAACTATAATTTTAGTGGAATTTCTCTCTGAGTGTACTATTAAGTAAACGGGGAAGAAACAAAATGTTCTTACTTTTGAAAGAATAATACAGATGTATTACATTTGCATGTGCCGCGCTAAAGAGAAAATTTACAATTTTTACAGCAAAAAAATTGTTAAAACAGGAATCTATTTAATCTAATTCTTGAAGAAGCATTGTAATAATCAATCAATGATGTCGGATTTCTCATTATCCATGAGAATTTATTAGCTATGAAACTTCTCACTAGCTATGAGAATAAAGTCTCATTAAATATGCTCAAACGATTAATTACCCTAAACTTCCCATGAGAACTTATATAAAGACGACGGTCGAGAGAAGACCAGGGTTGGGAAAGTAAATTTGAAAAGCTGTTCGTCACCATTATCGTCATTCAACAAGGAGAAATAACTTCGTTATTAAGTCATTAATGAAAAAAATGTTAACTGCGTTGCGAATAATTCATTGTTTCTCAATTCCGGAAAAGACATCATAAAGATCGAATAATCAATTGATTGTGCAGCAAGTAATTTGCCGGCCAAGTAACCAATCGAAAGTCGACGAGTAATCGGCTCGTTGTTTGCATCTTCAATTGAAAAACAGCGTATTTTTAGCGAGTAACTAACATTATGTGCGCATGATTTCATCAATAACCGTACGACGCTCGAACGTCCGGAGTTGGGAAAATCACGAAGAAATAATAATACAGCCGCGTATTATCCCGCAGAAAAATTGCGTCACAGCTAAATAAACGCGGGTATCGATAAGGGGTTATTTTTTGTCGCGTCAATCGAATTCTGTGTTACTGGTGAGCGTGCAGAAAATAATTTCTCGAAAAGATTGCAATAATCTTGTCGCAAGGATCGATGTTTACGAAAACAAACGCGATTCGCATACTGGAGTATCGCGTGCTCTAATCTCGTATAAGATATATTCTGTGTATATACACATATATATATATATATATATATATATATATATATATATATATATTTAAATATAAACATACTCACACATATCGAATCGATCGATCGATGCGTCAACGGCGCGTGTTAAAAAGTAACAAAAGAATGTCCACTCGAGTGTTTAACGAGCACACACCGCCGTTCGCTCTTATTTCTAGCGAAATACAAGCGTAGTTTCCGTGTACGTCACACACGGCCGGTCGGCCTGATACCGAAACGAATTTTTTTATCTTCGGTGATACACAGCTCGGCGTTATCGCGTCGGCAGACTTGCGTATCCGGCGGCTGCGAGATTCGCAGCGGAAAATGCATATACGCGAGATCAGCAAACGTTAGGTCGCGCGCGATACATCCAGCTTCTTCGAGAGCGGCGTTTTATAAATCGCTCGGCAACGCGAGAGGCGAGAAAAAATGAGCGCTCCATTCGGTTTCGCGATTAGCGATCGGTCGCGATTGCGAAACGGCCCATCCGTAACCCAGTTCAGCGTTAATGGCGGGTGCGCGAAACGATCGCGATGAAAGAAGAAGGGATGACTGCGTTAACGAGGCTCTTTATTACGGCCGTTGGACCGCGTCGTGCATGTGCGGCGCAGCTCGGTCATCGCGTCACATCGTTGTTTCGCTCGAGAGACTGTTCTTGTGATTTTAAGCTGTCATCTCGAGGATGACGAAGAAGCGTCTCTCTCTCTCTCTCTCACTCCAGAGAAGCTTAGAACTTAGCGCGAACAGATACGAAGCGAATAGTCTGTCCCCATATTTTCGAGCAACGTTTCGTTTCATTTTAGTTTTATTTAATTTTCATTCGTTTTATATTTCCCTATAAGCGCGATTATAAGTCGCTCGTACGAGGTATCGATTTCTTACACATTGATTTTCGCAATTCACGTAACACACTCGCTCTTTCACGCGTGTCAAGTTTCTCGTCAGATTGCGCTTGAAATTGTTCGCGCGATTCGTTAAATCGCCGCTCGTCCCTTCCGCTTGAATTCTGGCATTAGCGGATTGATTTATCAGTAATGCCATTATCAGTTTAATGTCTCGCTTATTTTTGCGCCTTTCGTTTATAGAAGGCACTTGTATCGGCCTTGTAATCTCGCCGGATAACGTTATTTTCTGCGACGTTCGATCGCTATTATATACGTAAGTACGTACCACCGTGCTCTTCTCTCGATTCTCCATTTTCTGTCGGAATCTTCCGTGACCTGATCTCCATCGCTATCTTGTAACGAATGGAAAACACGACGAGATTACAAGCTCCGAACGCGACTAGTCACCTTCGTATCGTGCAAAACATCGACTTTTAACATTTTTCGCTGGTGCTTCATCGCGCCTGCGAAATCGACTCGTCAGCGTTGTCGTGTAATTTCTGGGAACTCTTGATGTCCGAGTAAAAATCTGTTGTTTTCTCCCAATAGACCGCGCGATTAATCGCGACTGTCATCGCTATGGATGTTCGCCTCGGCGACAACGACGGCAGCGCTCAATTAACGCGTATGAATACCGTCCGGCCTTTTAATTGGCCACAGTATATACATATACATATGCATAATTAGCGAAATAAACGTGTCGTTGCTTTCGCGTCGCAGAGTTATTGACGTCGTTATCATGCGCGTCGGCGTGTGTCTCGGAAAAGGAGAGAAAAAAAGGTTGCGCTAATAAATTCCTACCGGTGACGCCGAGTTCATTCAGTTTCGGCGGGCCGTGTAAACCCGATCCGATAAGGTGATCTTGTGTTTCCATGTGAAAAAAAACGCGATACGCGCACGAAAGAGAAACAAAAGTAAGAAAGTTCGACGTTTCTGTCACGATTAACGCACGCGCGCGCATATTCACGCGTTGATAAAAGATAACGGCGCGAAGATATGTGCCACGCAACTAGTCGCTTGAGACATCTCATTTTAAGAGAAAGGAACTCTGTTAAACGCACGAAGAAAGAGCGCATGGAAAAAAAGAGTCTATCGAGAATTCACCCGACAATGAACAGAATTTCTCTGACTCGTACGAACGAAATTTCCTTCTTACAGCCCGAAAATCCGCGTCTCGGCTTGTTCATCGTCAGATAATTTCAACCGGACCTTTTGTCTGCGCGTTATCGATTCTAATCGAGGAAGTTTGCTCGATGCACTTTATACTTCCACCGTCGCAAATGAGCTTTGTGAGAATCACGAAACGATTCAGATAAGACGCTTCATCGCGCGCGTCGTTCGCATCTGATTTATTTATAGAATTAGTTCTCTCTCCCTGCCTCGCAGGCGAAGATTTAAGCGGACTGTGTCACCGTGGAAAATATTTTCCCGGCGAAATCTCCTCTCGTATTCATGTCTTTTTAGAGTCGGGTGGACAACGAAAGCTTGTTTGTTGTTCGGCCGTACACGTGCCGTACGTACAGTCGCTCGCGCGGCAGAGCTCTGTGTACGCCTCTATGCTTACCGCGAGTAATTATCCGTTAATAATTTTCTCATGCACAATAACGCCTTCTTTGTCGAGGAAACAGCGATGACAATTAGCGTTGGACGATTACGGCGAATTTTGCTGCGGATTCTCTTCCAGTCTCTCTCTCAGTCGCGCGTTCCAACCGCAACTTCGACAACAGTACGTTTAAATTCCATCTCGCTTGTCCATTTTCTCGGATGATTCTTCTATTAATAATATATCAGCTTCAGGCGCGGTATCCCATTACCGATGTAATTATCAGCTGCATATCTGCATCGCGCGAGGCGAGCTGTGCCTTACATAAGCGAAGTAAATCCAATTTATGTCGCAAGTGGCGGAAGAAAATATGATACCAGCTTGAGGCGGCGCGAAGGAGCGAAGCTGTCACTCGGGTAGTCTCATCGCTTTGTCGAGATTCGCGCGAGATCCTCTGTGTGACGGAGCTTTTCAGAAGTGATATTCTCGTAGGTGCACAGAAAAGAAGGGCGTTTCACACGAAAGACAATGCACGAGGTGCTCTCTGTATTTCTTTGAATGACGTTTCACTCAGGCGGTAGAATGACAGTGCCGACTCGTTCCGAATGGAGTGACTTTTCACTCCTACACAGAGCGAATTTTTCATTCCGAATCGCCGAGTGGAAAATTTCCAGTATTGAAAGGAGAATCTTTGCGATGAAATCTACATCGTCGCGGGAAAAATTCCTGCCAATCGAAACCGAATTGAAACAATCGCTCGTGTGGATTGGAAATACGGTAATGAGATTGCCCGAAAGTTTGCGTTCTTCAAATATTCACCGTTGACGGTTCTGAGTGACGATGTTTCCACCGTTGTTGCTGTTTCGAATGAATTTTCCGCGCGTCTTGAGTGAAATTTCGCTCGTTTCGAGTGAGATTTCACTTCAAGGAAGACCCGTTATTAATGGTTGTTTCTTGAAACGTGTCTCCAGTGGGACGCTCAAGTTTGAATGAGAGTCCCGAGACGCGAGTCTTTCAGTTGACTCGCACTCGTAAGTCTAACGTCTCGCGATTACGTCGTACGATTGAACCGGGAGACACGGATCTGATGTAAAATTCGAATGTGAATGTCTCTCACTTCGGAAGTTTCGGGTAAACGACCATTGACACGGACGTTAGAGGATGGACAATCGGACACAATAATAATGCAAAGTATGAGAGAGGAAGTTCGACTTTACCTCTGGTCGGCGACGCGCTCGGCTGCCTGCCGTAACTCGCGTTCGACAACATCGTCGTCCGTTACCGCATCTCTTCGTTCAGAGTCGCTGAGAGCAGATCCGCGCGCTTGGCGAAGCGACGACGCGTGCTCGAGGAACAGACTCGTCGGAAACACCGGGATCTCAGTTCGAAAACGCCCTCGAGGAGAAAATCACCTTCGACGCCACGGAGAGCACTCGCCTCGGGGTCAACAAACTGACGACGACGGATCCACCTCCTTGGCGTTTCGCCACCAAATAGCAGGGGATTTCCTCGTCCGTTATGCTCTCAGGTTTCGACGTCAACGGAACCGTCTGATTTCCCTTGTCCTCTCACTTTATCGCGGTTTCCTTCGTCAGCTTTTTCCCCCGCGTTTCCTCTTTCTCCTCTCGAGGACAATGATCATAAAAACCGTTGCACGCGCGCGCACAATCGAGTATCGCGAGATACACTCGAGAAAAACGGATGCGCGAAAGCAAGTTTCTCGAGTGGAGCTTTTCCGGGTGATCGTGTCGATCGGACGACCTTCACTCGAAAATTTCGAAAATCGATACTCCGGAGCGGTACGCGGAGGAAGCGTGACTATTTGTTTAGAATGTTTGCGGGCCCGAAGGTTCTCGAGGCGCGTTATCGAAATCGCGAGAAAAGTCGCGTGTCCGTTCGCGATTGCTCTCCGCGCGATAAAATCAGGTGTTGCCGATGGCGATAATACAATCGAATCCGCTGTATCGATGATGATGAGAGACGGAGCGCGGAAACGGCGCACGCGTGTTGGTTGACGCGTCACACACTTGCTCGCCTGTGAGCTATACTGACGCTGAACGGATCTCCTTCGGAGTTCTCGCCGGTGTCCACGGCTCGGCGGTCGGGGGAGATAGCGCGATCTTCTCTCCCCTCTCCCCTTTTTTTACATTCGGTGGGCTCGTCTTAGCGTGTGTACACACTTGTGTGTGTGTGTGCGAGATTGAGCCGTGTAGTTTTTGTTTTTCCATTTTTTTTTCGTCATGTCCCGTCGCCCGCGAATGACGGCGCGTCACGATTCGCACGGGCGAGAGACAAAATAGCAGGAGGAGGAAGACCGGTCCGGGCAGAATTTGACCGCGTCTCTCTTGGCGGCTCGCCGACAAGTATCCGAGAGGATGTATCGAAGTATCTCGGAAAAACAAAAAAAAACACGCGTCGAGATAGAAAACGATGACACCTGTGGCTCTCTGTAAATTTGTCGGAGTAAAGTCTCACTCGAGAAGCGGAGAGTTGATCACTTTTCATTCTCGTATGGAGCGAATTCTCCGCTCTGAATCGTCGTGAATAATTTCTACTCGAAGCTGAAGAGCGAATCTGATGGGGATATGCAGTACCAACATATCGAGCAGTACGCCGGGTTGCCACTGGTAAGGGCACGTGTGAGAGACCGCGCGCGCGATCGATCCGAGTTCACGCGTTCTCACTCTTTCACACGTGCCCTTGCCAGCGGCAACCCGGCATACTGCTCGATATGTTGATGCAACAATCTATATAGTCGACTTCACCATCACATGTCACTTCAACCTATTGAAACACTCGCTCATACGGAAGTTGTAATTCAGCCTAAACTTGAGCGAAACATTCAAGTACGATTCGCAAGATACAAGACACGTTCTCTTGCGATTTCGAGTGACAATATTTTTTTTGTCTAACACTTCGAGTGAGTTTCCGCTCCGAGAAATTTAGAGAGATCACCTATCTCCCACGAGTCCGCGTCAGACTCGGCCATTTGGAGAATTGGAACTCGACGAATCGGGACAAAGCCGGTTGAAATCGACGTTAGTTGGCTTGACAAATTCCACTTCCCCGATCTGTAATCCTCAGTTTCCAGTACCTACCTGGCCTGATACCCCTGAACCCCTGACCATTACAGGTCGTTACACCGCGCGGATAAAAACGCGGATAAAAACGAGCGTCCCGGGCGAGACTGAGTGGCGCGGGCGCATCTTGCATTTTTCTTCGCATATAGAAAAATGAAACACTAACGTTGCACACGTGCAGCTGCGAGATGCATGGTTGAACAATTTCCTTAATATCCACGCTGTACGTACGAAGGTCGAGCGTGGTAACGATAAGAAGTTCCGCCAGCTAGTTGCGACACACCAACACATTCGACGCTCTTTCAAACGCAGCCGATTAATCGCGTTCGACCGCGGTAGCTCAATATAATAAAGAACTCGCGGGTAAAGATCATGCACGCGCTCATTAGTATGCTATTAATATGAAATACGTCAGTCGAAAGTTTACCGGGAAATGGGAATGCACTGGAAATCCAACTATGTTACTCGCGTGAGCGTGTAGTTCGCCTGAAACTTTGTTTACACGTTTCTTATCGTTCAAATCACAATGCACGTGTTAATTACGTTTGAACATGTCAACACGTTCTACGTAATTCACGTTCAGATTCGCAGTGTGGATGGAAATTCTGACGCATGCGCGGAATAAATGCTGTCGTATCAATCGAATTGACGAACGGTAGTACGATTGAAGCAAATCTTCATTCGATAGCGATATCATTGAAACTAATCATACGTTGTTTCAATAACTCGAGTATTAGTTTCAGTAACGTCGCTATCGAATCGAGAAGATTTACTCCGATTACAGCGCTATTAATCAGATCGATTGATACTTCGGCGTTCTCCTTCCACGTGCGTATAAAGTTGTCGATTACGCGGCAGATGCGCGACGGTTATCGAATGCAAATTGATTGAAACGATGTTAATTAAAAGGAAACGGCGGATGTATGTGCGTGTGTGTGTGTTCGGCGTCGCGCGCATTCGACGAACGGCTTCGTGCGTATCGGCAATCTGACGAAGAAGAGGAGGCGGTCGGCAAAGAAGTAGGAAAAGAAGAAGAAGTCTCGAGAAAAAAAAACTATTAATGTAACCGGTCCTCCGGCTGTGACGTCCACGGCTTGATTATAAATGCAACGACTCTGTCGATTCTTGTTTTATCGATGCACGTGCGACCAGAGCCAGCCGAGTCCTCCATCTTCGACAAAATGAAAAGAATTATGTGACTCCTCTTTCACGTTAGAGGCTTTAAACACGTTGATAAATGTGTTGACTTTTAGCTCGAAATCCGCCGCAATCGGAATCCGTATACTATGTTTGCCCGCAGCTCCTGGAGATGCTGAAATTCTACGCCCGATTCGAAATCAGCGAGGAGACCGGCAATCCCTTGACGGATCACGACATGACGCAGTTGCACTACGCTAAAATTACGTCTCTTCAGGTACGTGGAATCCCGTCTCGACTTCCCAGAGACCGTGAATTACGGGTATCCTTGCAGTTACCGGTGAAGTAATCAAGAATAATTTTCCCCTCTGTGTCGCGTTTACCGCTCGATATCTCGCGAGCTTGATTATGACGTAACGGGATTTTCGCGGCGGATTTGCGCAGTGAGCTTTTCGTGAAAGCCCACGACGACGAAAACGTATCAATGAAAAGAAGGGGGGGGGGGAATATTATAGATACAGAAGTATGAATTTCAACTGGAATGTGATTAATGCCTCTTAGTCATCGTCGGTATGGCAATTTACGCACGAGCGTTTCTCAGACGCGTTAATATATTCTCGAAATCGTTAAACCGTTAAACATTAAAATTTTGCCTAGAATGCGGTCTTCGCCAAATTCCCGGATCTGCGGAGCTTCGCGTTGGCCAACGTGGCCAGCGTCGACGTCAGGGACGCTCTTTACAAGCATTTCGGCTCGCTCAGGTAAGTCCTTTCTTTGTACACGAATAATTCTTCTCGACGCGATGTGCACAGTTATGTATTTTGAGAAAAAAATTTTAAGGTAAACGTACTCCATGATATTTCATTACGAGACTAACTGACATGTTCGTTAGCCTGACGATAACGTCGGAACGCTGCTAGTAACGTTGCCTTTTTATTTCCTTGCAGCCAAGAAAAATTGAGAGCTATCGCGAGTTATTTAAATTTAGTGCCACCGGAGGAGCGTGAGAAGGACGAGAATTGGTACCGCTTGGACATAGACTTTCTGCGCGAACTGCTGGTAAGAGTCGACGGGAAGAAAACAGATGGAGAGAAAAGGAGAGAGAGAGAGTCCTAGCAAAGCTCTCAGATGCGTAGAATCGAAAGTAGATTTTTACAAGCCAATAAGAGCTACCAAGTTATTGTAGAAAAAAAGAAAGAAAAAAAGACGATTGCCGCACACGAGATTTGCATAATCGAGGTCGCGCCGAATTCTGAGAGGTGCGCCTTTTTTTTCTTTATTTTTAGATATCGCGGCACGAGCGTAGGCCGTCGCAGCTCGAGGAGCTGAATGAGATGCCGCTTTATCCGACCGAGGACATCATCTGGAACGAGAGCGTCGTCCCGACCGAGTATTTCTCCGGCGAGGACTGCCTGGCTCTGCCGAAATTGAACCTTCAGTTCCTCACGTTGCACGATTACCTGCTGCGGAACTTTAATCTGTTTCGTTTGGAGTCTACGTGTAAGTAAAAAGGCGGTAGAAAAAAAAAACTCGCGAATCTCTCGATTAATTGCCGATCGTTAAATGTGTTACATATACATATCGTCGTTGTTTTCGCAGATGAGATACGACAGGATATCGAGGATGCCGTAAGCAGACTGAGTCCTTGGTAAGCTATTCGCTGCAGTGTTCTTTCTCTTTTTATTTGGCTCTTTCTCCTTTTTTTTTCCTCTTTGTCGCGGTGGATGTCATTTTTTTTCCTTGTTCAGGCGAGCCGAGGACGGCGGTGTTTACTTCGGCGGATGGGCCAGAATGGCTCAGCCGATCACGCAATTCGCGGTGGTCGAGGTGGCTAAACCCAACGTGGGCGAGAACAAGCCGTCCAGGGTGCGCGCTGATATCACGATCAACCTCAGCGTTCGCAAGGAGATTAAGACCGAGTGGGAGAATCTCCGTAAGCACGACGTGTGCTTCCTCATCACGGTCAAGCCTCCGAATCCGATCGGTAATGGCGATACAAATTACGCAAAGACTGCACACACATCAACTATAGTAATAATAATTATTATTATAACAACAGAGCATAACAATAATATCACGTTGACTGGAGGTTTGTTCTCAAAAACACTGAACCAGTCTCGATACGGACAAAACATTTTTTTTCAAATAAAAATACGCTGACAAATGAAATGTGCATTATACAAAAAAAAAAAACTGATAAACCACCTAAGGAAAAACGAACTGTGCACAATAATAAATTTTAACTAATACAGACGAAGTTTCACAATATGATATGCAGCATCGAATACTTGAGCAATCGCGTCGCGTTGTTGCAGGCACCAAGTACAGTCACAAGCTCCCCTTCGTGCCCCAAGTGGGTCTGACCACGGTCCGCGGCTGCGAGGTCGAGGGTATGCTCGACTCGAACGGCAGAGTGATAGAGGACGGCCCGGAGCCGAGGCCCATTTTGCCGGGTGACTCCCGGACCTACAGAGTGTGGCTGGACTGCAATCAGTATCGGATAGACATGGACAACGCCAGCCACGGCGGCGAGGACGTGTACGAGGGATTCAATATTATAATGAGACGTAAGCCCAAAGAGAATAACTTCAAAGCGGTTTTAGAGACTATCAGGGAGCTCATGAACACCGAATGCGTCGTCCCGGACTGGTTGCACGACATAATCCTCGGATACGGCGATCCCGGTGCGGCCTGCTACTCGAGGTGATTAAGTCGAATTTGATTACACGGTGAACGCTAAAAGTTCCGAAACAATCGGACGAAGACAACTAATTTTTGGGAAAAAATGTTTCAGAAACGAAAAAGTTGTAAAGTTGGCGAATGCCATACCAAAGTCATACCTGGATATAGCTGTTAGATGTGCTTATTTTAAACCTTTTACAACTTTTATCTGAAATATTTTCTCGAAAATTCATTCTTCGTGAAATATTCGACCGTTCCGAACTTTTAGCGCTAACTCTGGTGAATCGACTGATCCTTGTGTAAATTTAAATTCATTCGTTTATTTTCGCTTGTTTATTTATCTATGAACGGGTGATCTACAGACAACGTAAAAACGAAAAAAAAAACATTGATTCTGTGTGACAGAATGCCGGACGAGATCGCGACGATGGATTTCAACGATACGTTCCTCGATATAGACCACCTGCGAGCAAGTTTCCCCCCATACGAGATCGTAACGGATCCTGAGGACGAGAAGAATCTCATGCGGCCATTCCAGTTGATTTTCAAGGATGTCCTGGCGAAGCGTAACAAGGAGCCCGCGAAGAAGATCATCGGGGTCAAACCGCATGTGCCGCCCAGCCGCGGCCCGTACAGAGCGAACGAGCCGAAGAAGTGAGCCCTCGCTTTCTTGTTTACACATTTAATGACGTATCTATATAAGACACGTTGCTTCCTCTCAACTCGCAAGATGAGAAACTCTCTTATGTGTTGTCACGTTACAGGAATCAAATCCCCTTTACGCCGACGCAGGTCGAAGCTATTCGAGCTGGGATGCAACCAGGTCTGACGTTGGTGGTGGGTCCGCCCGGTACCGGCAAAACGGACGTCGCCGTGCAGATTATCTCGAATTTGTATCACAATTTTCCGAATCAGCGGACCTTGATCGTCACGCACTCCAATCAGGCGCTCAACCAGCTGTTCGAGAAGATCATGGCGCTCGATATCGACGAGAGACATCTTCTGCGTCTCGGTCACGGTGAGGAAGCCCTAGAGACCGAAAAGGACTTCAGTCGATACGGTAGGGTCAACTATGTCCTTGCCAAGCGTTTGGATCTACTTCTGGAGGTCCAACGGTTACAGGTACGAGTCGCTTTCGAAGGGTCACGTTTCAACGGGATATGCGCGTACCGAATACTAGCGAATCCATTCGTCCATTCTCTTTCCTCAGGAATCGCTGAATGTGAAAGGCGACGTCGCGTATACCTGCGAGACGGCGGGATATTTCTTCATGTATCAGATATCGACGAGGTGGGATCGCTTCGAGGCCAAGATCAAGCAGCGACAGAGCACCAGCGGAAAGTCCGACCTGGCCGCCATAATCGACGAGGAATTTCCGTTCCACAAGTTTTTCGACAACGCACCGCAGCCGCTCTTCAAGCGTAATACATACGAGGAAGATCTCAAGATCGCGTGCAGCTGTTATCGGTGAGTCGATGATGAACCGTCGGATCAGATAACTCAGATAAACGATCAGAAAACACTTCCAGACTGTTCTAAATTTATTTCTTCAATGGAGAGACTGCACACTCGTGTGGGTTTATTAGCGAGCGTTCTGTACTCTTGAATTATTCAGTAGTCATCATCACTCTAAGGTGCTTCCCTGTTATCTGCGGCTTAAAAATCTGTTTGGCAGGTTCTACGTATTTCACTCGGCCACCTTGGGGTCTTAATAAATGAAACAATATCTTGCTGTTTATACTATGCATACAACTCATGATTACACCTGTGAATGTCGTTGTCATTGATGAGTCCGCAGATTTCCCTTAGTACATCTCAAGAGTACGACAATATTTATTAAACAAATCAATATATTTGGAACAGTTTGTAGTAAGTGAGTTCTCTTGAATGAAGACGCTAACGGAGCGCTATCGCGCGCAGGTATATCGAGAGGATATTCGCGCAACTGGAGGAGTTCCGTGCGTTCGAATTACTGAGATCCGGCCTAGACAGATCCAAGTATCTGCTCGTCAAGGAGGCAAAGGTGATCGCAATGACTTGCACGCACGCAGCGCTTAAGAGACGCGAGCTCGTCGACATGGGCTTCAAGTACGACAACATCCTCATGGAGGAGTCCGCGCAAATCTTGGAGATCGAGACCTTCATACCGTTGCTGTTGCAAAATCCCCAAGACGGTTACAATCGCCTGAAGCGATGGATCATGATAGGTGACCACCATCAGCTGCCGCCCGTCATCAAGAACATGGCTTTCCAGAAATACTCGAACATGGAGCAATCGTTGTTCGCGCGTTTCGTGCGACTAGGTGTCCCCACGGTCGACCTGGACGGCCAGGGTCGTGCCAGGCCCAGCATCTGCAATCTCTACAACTGGCGTTACAAGAAATTGGGCAATCTGGCGCACGTGGAGCGCAGCCCAGAGTACCTGGTGGCGAACGCCGGCTTTCTGTACGACTTTCAGCTGGTCAATGTCGAGGACTTCAACGGCGTCGGTGAGAGCGAGCCGAGCGCCTATTTCTATCAGAATCTCGCCGAGGCGGAGTACTGCGTTGCGGTGTTCATGTACATGCGTTTGCTGGGCTACCCTGCCGATAAGATCAGCATATTAACCACCTACAACGGCCAGAAGCACCTCATAAGGGACGTGATCAACATCCGATGCGCGAACAATCCACTGATAGGCCGGCCGAACAAAGTCACCACCGTCGACAAGTATCAAGGTCAACAGAACGACTACATCCTGTTGTCCCTGGTGAAAACGCGCGCCGTCGGTCACCTGAGGGACGCGAGGCGTCTGGTGGTGGCGATGTCGCGCGCCCGCCTCGGCCTCTACGTCTTCGCCCGCGTGTCCCTCTTCAAGAACTGCTTCGAACTGACGCCGGCGTTCGATCAGCTGATGCAGCGGCCGTTGAAACTGCAGCTGCTGCCGCAGGAGGTTTATCCTACCGAGCGACCGAACGATGCGGCGCCTTCGACCGCTCCCATGGAGATCGAGGATATGCCGCACATGGCTAAGTTCGTCTACGATTATTACATGGAGAAGGTCAGCGGTATGAAGGTAATTTCCAATTAGAGGTATTTTGACAAAAAGATAAACGAGCATCAAATGCACTACCGTGTCTCTCTCTCTCTCTCTCTCTCTCTCTCTCTCTCTTGATAATGTATAATTCGTTTCTCGAATTCACATTGCCTCCTCGATGCTGACGAAAACGCGTGGGGTTGCCCCTCCTCGTTTATTTCAGGAGTCGCAAAAGATGTGGCAGAAGCCGGGAACCATGCAGACCACAAGTAACCGGGCGCACAAGATCCCTGCTCACCCCGGTGCCGATGACGACACTGACGACGACGACGACGACGACAACAATAACAACGAAGAGGTAGTAGTAGAAGAAGAAGAAGAAGAAGAACAAGAACAACAAAGTAAGGCCGAGACGAAAGAGTCCACGGAGGAAAAGACAGAGACCAAGTACGAACCAATTAAAAATTTAGTCGAAGATCTTCCGAGTGAGACCGAGGACGACGGTTGAGCGGGCCCACGTCGCAATATTACTTATCTATGCGCGCAAAGACTGACACTGTGCTCGAACACGCATCGGTAGCGAAAGTGGAACAACCAATTCCGCTATTTGAAGGCGAAAGAGATGTTCGAGCGTTCATGATCATCAGAAGCTACCTCTTCCATCAGCATCATTCGATCGCTCGCACTTACTAAGAATATACGTTTTATTATAATGCGAATCATCGTTTCACTGTACAATAGTAGACTCTCCGTACGTGCGTGTACGAGTTAAAATAAAGTATGGTTTTTGCAAATGGCACGGTACACGAAATTCCAGTCTCCGTACGCACTTGTCCCGACACTCGCGCGGCCGCTTCCTCACGAGAACAGCTCGTCTATCTTCTTCTTGGTCGGCGTCCCTTTCCTACGCGCCTCCAGTCTCTGCATCTTCAACCTGTCCGACTTGTCCGGAGTTCTCTTGGTGTCATTCAGGCCTCTCTGTCGCACGCTCGACGGCACGTAACTGTCGTCGAACTTCATCAGCTTACTCGGCGACCTGAAGTCGGGCTCGTATTCTTCTACGGACGGCTTGATCCCCTTCGAATTAGGCACGTACTCGTCGAGTACGCCCTCGGGGATCGTCGTGGTGGCGCATGGCTCGTATGTCTCGTACATCATCTCCAGCATCTCGATGGGATTTGGCACGTAGCTCGCTGCTGTGTCGTCGACGCTCTTGCCGTCCGCGCACAAGGTCGGCGTGTATTCGTTCGACGTCATTCGCATGTTCTCCAGCGCGCTCTTCCGGCTGGGCACGTATTTGAAATCGGGACACAGTCCCGCCGCGTTCGGCGCGTCCGGTATGTACTCCTCCAGCTCTCCCGGCGCGTTCTCCGACTCGTCGGACAGCGAGTACTTGCTGCGAATCCCTTTCCTCTTCTGATCCTCCTGCTCCACCATCGCGTTGCTCTTCAGTTTTTTCGCAGGGGAGATCGCTTTCTCGGGCGTTCTTTTGAATCGCTCGCTCTTGGCCTCGCCCGTCCGATGTGGAGACTTCTCCTCTTTCGTTCGTTTCGCCGCGTCATCCTCCAACTCCGCTTTGCTCCCCTCAACGCATGCTTCTCGCTTCACCGGTTTCTTCCGGGCCGGCGACACGTGCACCTTGATTGTAGGTAACGACGTCGCGTCGCTCGAGCATTCCGGAGGGTCAAAAGTGTACCTATCGCCGATCGTGTTAACGAGTTAATGAAAAATATCCAATTTAAGTAATATATATTAAGCTGGTCGATGAAAGCACAATCGACCTGCGTAAAAAAGGACCTACGAAGTATTTGTCGTCTAATAATAACCGATAAACTGATCATCTTTATCTGTTTTAACAGATAAGAGCAGACAATACTTGACTGATATCAATTTTCAAATCGTTGACCAGACTAATCAGCGTTTGGTGAAAGTCACTCATAGACTGAAACTTTGATCGAAATCAAATGAAACTAATCGACGAATAAAAATTGCCAAAACCCATTCCTCCACCCGGTTGTGTGTAATTTATCGTTCAATAATAATCGGAAAATGTCTACCCACGTCAGTAAGACGGAACAGGTAACACTTGATCGACAGCAATTTTGAATCGTCGACTAGCTCAGTCGGACTTCGGTCATCCTTAGATTCAGAAGGCAGAAGGCCGCGAAATCAATATCGGAGTACGCCTCGACAGAGCAAGCACCGGCAAACGCGATTCTTACGTGACCTCCAACTGCCGAGTGGACTTTTTCCACTCGCATCCGCGACCCTCGCGATGCGATCCGTCACCACCGCGACCGTTTCGCAGTACCGCGCGTTCCAGTATCTTGTACAACGCCGCCCAGTCCTCGACTTGCAGCCACTTGTTGGTGATGACCTTTCGCCTCTTGATCTCCACCGTTTTCTCCTGCACGGTCACCACAGCGGTCGCCAAGCAGTTGTCCGAGGCCTGCGAACGTAAATGCGATCGCGTATGGTGATGTTTGATCAACCGCTGCCGTGATGAAACGCCTTTTCCGTCAGCGAGATAAAGCAGGCAAAACACTTGACTAATGGCAATTTAAAAATCGTCGATTAACTTAATCGGGGGATTGGTGAGAGTCGTCATAAATCGACGATTGGATCGATCCGAGTTTGATGAAAGTCACCCTAATGCCCCCGCCGATTCTCAAGCTGAAGCAACGTTACACGTGACGCTCGTGTGAGAAAAACGACCAAGCGTTTGCCGTACGTCCTGAACGGGATCCCAAGAGTTGCTCGAGCATCGCTGCTCGCGCTTTTTCCGCCAGAGGAACCTGAATAACAAGGTCGCACGATTCCACGTGTCCGATCGTCTTGAAACGTCTCGTACACGTAACTCCTATCTCCCCGGTATGTTGTGCCGTCGGCGATATTTCCCGTGCTGCGAGATACCGACGAATATCGGCCGTTCGCACGAAAAACGACGGCTACGGGTTTTATTATCGCTCCGACACGGCCGCTTGCGCGCGCACACCTGACAGCTGTTGACAGCTGTTGCATGGTACCTTGATCACTTCTAAATATTGGCCGTCCCGGAACATGTTCTCGATGGCAGCACGCTGACCAGCACGGCGGCGATGCGAAGGACAGCGCGAGGACGAGGCGCGTCGCCTTCCTTCTCCTGCCGACTTCGTCCTGACACCTCGTGTTGCCTCGCCGGAACGTCGAGAAGCGTGTCTGACGTCGCGCGCCCCGCTCTTCCCCGCGCGGCGCGGTCAGTGCCGCGCGAATGGCAGATGCGAATTCGCCGGCGCCGCCGACTCGCCTCCTTTTCTTCCTCACTCGGTCGGCGAGTCGACCGTCCGGGAGATTCGCTTTCCGTTCTGTGCATCGGATGGTTCCCCGCGCTGACGATAAGATCAAGCTGCGTCGGTGTCGATGCGTTATCCGCTCGCGAATGGCGGTATTATATAAATGGAAGTAGCGTGTATATATGTACAAAGTAGTTCCGCTAACCGGAATTTTTCGAACGAGACTCGTCCGTCAGATTGGATCCTTCTCGGCGAGCCAGTCAGCTGATTGCCGACGTGAGAGGGTTTCGTGAAAACGTAAGGATCGACAGGCGAAGCATCACTTGGCCGTGTGGACATTTTTGGAAATGTATCGCGCGATGAACGAGTAAAGATTTTCGTTTGAGTTTGATTATCGTAAGCTTTCTCCGTTGTTTCTTTTTTTCATTGAAAAATCTCGTTGCCACACCACTGCGAGGAACGCAAGCTGTAAGCGTCATCGGCCTCTCGTCGCGTGTTTAATTCAACGGGAATTTGCGGGTGTGTATATATGCTACATCAGTCAAATTCCGTAAATGATTATGTAATATTGTTACACGGGAAGGGGGAGTCATTCACTCCTTCCAGATCGCGCGGATTGACCGGGAAATTCGACTGAAGGTGTAATCGGTAATTAAGTTACGTGACGTCGCCGTGCGACGTAGTCGTCCGAAACGTCGGCATTCGGAGTGATGATAACGCTTACTCTAGCATTTTAGCACGAGGAACGGAAATTCCGCTTTGTATTTTGTATATTCAATATTTTGCTGTAACAAGCTTTTACGACACACGGCAGAATGCGGCCGAATAGTGCGCGATCGGTGCGCGCACACGTAATATTCAAGACTGACGGTCGCCGAAGAGGACACGCGTTTTACGAATGAAATAACGTTCGAGGAGAAGGTGAGAGAAAGGCCTAAGGAAAGAAATCGAGTTGATCATGGCACGCGAGGAAGAAACGACGATTTTCAGACGTTTCCAGGTCTTCATGGAGGACGAAATGGGAGCGGGCAAGGTATGATAACCTCTTAACCTAAACGCGAAATTGGCGATACCTTTCAAATATCGCTCACCAACATCGCATTTGTATTCGTTTCAGCTCATCACTTACGGAATCGCCAGTGCTGGTTTACTCGTTGCAATGTACAGAATTCGGCCGGTATGTGTGAAAATCAGGAGTTCGAATCTCGCGTGTGATACTCACGTTTTCCCATCGTTCTCGCAGTTCACGAGATTCAAGAAGCCGTCCGACGTCCCGTCTCATTTCCTACAGTCGCGTGTCCCGCTGCAGGGCACCGTGATGCGCGTGGAACCGAGCGGTGGTGTTCTACTAATGGTCGATCACCAGCCTCTGCTGCCTCTCCCCTGGTTTAACCAAACGAGTCAGTTACCTGTCAAGATCGGTGGCGTCGACGTCACGGGCAACGGTATTGTATCCAGCCGACGTCGCAATCCTGATAAACTACCGTCGAAGTGTACTGTCGATCTTCTTTTCAGGTGTCAGTTGGCTGCAAACTGTAGTCAACAGGAAACTTGTAACGTTCGTGCCTATAGTCAAGAAAAGAGATTACTTGGAGTGCACGGTTGTAATGCCACAGAAAGATCAAGTGAGGAAGAGAGCTATTGCCTACCTCCTGTGTGGAATCGCGTGCTCATCATAGTGTTGTTTTTGTGAACAGGATCCGTTAAAAATTGGCGAGGAATTAGTAAAGTTGGGTTTAGCCACAGTACATGAATCCGGCACAAGGCTGAAGGACAAGCATGTCTCGGCGTACAGAAGATCTCTAGCGAATGCACAGAAATGGGCTGCACGCCGGAGAAACGGACACTGGCATTTTAGCAGACAACCAACAGTTGTCTGGAAAATGCAAATGTTCGTAATAGATAAGTTGAAGTCATCGTTACCTGCTTACATAGTGAGACAGCTTGATCTTTAATAGTATCTGCCTTTCATTTTGATATTTACAGAGTATATATTTTCTCTTAATTATATATAATTAATTATATATAGAAGATATTTTTCGATAGATCGCATTCTACAGGAATATAGTATTTAAAGCTTTCCTTTTTTTAATAAAAATCGTTTCAGTATACTTTCCTACGTGTTATTGACTTGTAGTATCTCTTAGCGCGAATATAAAGAGAGTGTTAATACTTATTCATTTCCTGTGTGCGTCTTATTGAGGATGTTCGTCCCGAAACGCTTCAGTTAAAGCATAGATTCTCACGGATTTAAAGATACGTACAAAAATAATTTCAAACATTTTGACTTGAATACTTTTGATTCGTCAATTTACTCAATTGTGCGGTGAATGGCACATTGTCATTTGTTTGGATATATGATATGTGTGGTAAATATTTAAAAGGTTCGCTTTATTGTTATAATTGTTAAACTGTACAACTTCTTACGGGTTACTTTACACTTCAGACCTGAAGATAACAAAGTTATTAGGAGTCATAATTCTTGGCGTGTATACACTCAGCTTTAACAGAAACGTTTTTGTGCATCAAGTTCTCAAACTTGCGTTACATAGTTCTACAATTTACTCGTAAATTATTCTTACACACATACATACACACGTATACATACATTTAAAGATAACTTATTCGATATATATTCCCTGTACCGTAATAAAATAAAAACGTAAGTATAAAAATAAAAACAGATAAACTTAACGAAGATTGCCTATTAATGCCATATAATGATACTGGATTAGCGAAAAGTTCAAGGAGCGTTTCTTTTTATCACTAAGAATAAAGAAGATTCAACACAGATCGTAACTTTGATAAGAGCAACGGTAATATGGTGATGCGAGCAATATTTCGGCCCACAATAGGTATTTTAAACCTTAAGAAATTGACCAATCATAGTCGAATATGAAGAGAATAATTAACTGTGATTAATCAATTTCTTAAGGCTTAAAATACCTATTGTAAACCGACACTTACACAGATTAGGATGCAAGACAATCTACAATCGTAACACAATTAGGTAATTACAATATATTATCGGTTGTTATACGTCCGTGCGAGAAAATCGCGTTACCAGTTTAATATTTGCGCATAATTATAATTAACATAATTATGCGCATTCGCTTTTGAAAATGAGTACAAAGACAGAATATCAATAGCGATAATAACAAAGATAATGAAAAAACGGAACGTTAAAGAAAAAAAAATTATCTACTCAGTATGAGCATTTTAATCTCTCGCAAAATCTACAAAATTAGAATATATAAATATAAAAATCATACGTAGAATATATACTAAACAACGGAATGAACACACACACACACACACACACACACACACACACACACACACACATATATATATCATGTGTGGATATTAAAATTTGTAAAAAACAACAAGATTTTCAACTTCATATATATATATGTATATATACACACGCATCACAGTCACAAACATTCCTTCTTAATCTTCTATCGTTAATAAGTCAGCGTAATAAAGCTAACAGGTCTTCTTAATATATTGCGTGCATTCAGTGTTACAATCGCTCACTGATCGCTTAGTGAGTTCTCGAATTTGTTTAGTGCATACTTTTGAATTTATTCAAGATCAAAAGTACAAATGAATCCGAAAGCTCACTGAGCACCTAGTACTCAACACACGCATTGTTGCGTTGCCTTCTAGAATGTATATACACGATTGTGCACTCGGTTCCAAATTAATTTACACGAAACGAATCTATTTGCCACGAAAAATTGCCAGCCTCGTAAGTAACTTGCATCAATTTTTCGCGGAAATGGAATTTCTGAGATATTAGTATATCGCTTAGCTTAGTTATCGCTTAGCAAGTATTGATAATTTTACACTGTGTGTATATGTGTGTGTGTGTCGCTTGTTTTGTTTCTCATTAGAATTTGTTTTGTCGGAATCTTTCTTTTTCGTTAGAATCCTTTGGACGGCTTGATTTCTGCTAAACTCACTTTCTCGGATTCACTTTTTGTGCGGAAGCATCTTTTTCTATTTTCTTCCCGGATTTTGTACTCGTTTTCGCAGCGTTTTCTCGCATTCTATCGTTCGTCTCGGGTTTGGCATTCGACTTTGTACCGGTTTTCACGTCATTCTTAATTTCGTCATTGGTGGATTTCGGGGCTCGCTTAGTCTCCGACGATTTCACGTCTGCGTTAGTGGACTTATCGGCTTTGGGAGCTGCTTTCGGCGCGGCGGTCGGCTTCGGTGTTGTTGTGGGAGCCGCAGTTGGCTTGGGTGTCGTCGTCGTCGTCGTCGTAGGAGCCGCAGTTGGCTTAGGCGTTGTTGTAGGCGCAGGAGTTAGCTTCGGTGCAGCTGGAGCAGCGGTTGGCTTCGGTGTTACCGGTGGGGCAGTTTTCTTCGGTGTTGGTTTCGCCGTCGTTGCAGAGCCCGTGTCCCGTTTTGTTCTGGCCGCGTTCGCATCCGAAGCAACAGCCTTCGGAGGCTGCTTCTCGCTCTTGGCGCTTTTCTCACCGTCGACCGCCAGGTCGGGGAAAGCCTGTTTCAATGGCACTCTCCCGACATAATTATTCCATGGGCTACCGAGCCACAGATAACCGTTGTGTATGTAAGCCGAACTGATACCATTGATTATGTCCGTATTGTCCGAGGAGACGATATCTAGGATGTTACCAGACCCATCGAATCTCATCACCATAGATCTCTGCATCGTGTCTATTATTGCTACCATTTGAAACGATCCGAGCCAATTCATGATTTTCTCCACATAGACATTGGAATAATAACGGTGAATCAGTTCAAATGGCATTTCAATCAAAGTGAGCAAACGCGAAAGCATCTTTCTAATGTACGGATGTGGCATGAGGCTTTGCGACAATATAGGATGCTCAGGGCTAAGACCTAAGACTATTGAGACGAGGAAAGCACCGTGACCGTCACTATGTATGTTGTCCACCAAACCTGGCAAACCCGCCATAAGGATCTCATGTTGCCCGGCCTTTGGTCCTTTCAAGTGATACTTCACGATGCAAGATTTCAGCGTTTCCGCGACAACTACGAAGCTCTCGTCGTCGCTCAATTTAACCCCGTTTGCAAATCCGAGATTTCGCAACAGCACCTCGTTTTTATTCTCAGCCGCATTGTAACGTATAAACCTGCCAATGAGAGATAACAGATAAATTCATGTAAATACAAGCATAATAAAAATCCTTGCATTTTTACATCAGCGTTTTTTATTACCTTCCTGATGGATTAGCCAAAAACGTATGTAATCCTTCATGAAGAAGGAAATCTGTACTGCTATCAGTCCAATAAAGATCTCCATTTTCTGCGACATCTATACTGTTAGGAATTGTTGGTCTTTTTCCGTCAATTGGCTTAGTAACATTTACTATGTTTTTGTACTCTTTGGTGGCCATATTCACTTTGAAAATTCCATAATAAGTATCCGATACGAATAAGTTGCCATTCTTGTCAAACTTAAATCCTAATGGCCTGCCACATATGTGTTCTTGCCAAACGCCATCTGCAAATTTGAAAGGCAAATGTGCTATCAACTATTACCTTGATATGATAAATCATATATATATATATATATATATATATATATATATATATATATATATACCCGACAAAAATAACCATCTGTCAGGATGGTTATTTAATCTTGGAGGAGCTCATTTTCTGTACAACCGTAAATCACTACACCTTGAGGCATATATATATTTGTATTCAATTTTGTAGATATTTTAATCTGATATCGAAATTGGGTGCAAAATCGAGTGGAGAAAAAATAGGGGACATCTTAACAAAAACTTGATTCTTTGTTCTTGACATTTCTAAATATTATTATTTAGAAAATATTTAGATGTGACTAGGCAATCATAGGAGATATAAACGAATTTTTCTATAACAATTCTGATTCAAAATTTCACTAATGTTAAATTATTCCATATATGATTATTATTCCATATCTGATAAATTATTCCATATTTTGTTTGTCTGATGTTGAATAATTCAACATCATGCAACACGTGTAGCACGTAGTGCGGTAACACCAGATTAGAAAGATATAAATCAAACTTAATTCCGGTCAGTGTTTCTATGTGTCAACTTGATGTGTGATTATATTTATACTATGCGTACATGAATAGAACGAAAAATTAGAAAATTAACATGTCCCCTATCATGTGTATTACTTTTGGTTCACTAAACTTGACCTCCACGACGATATTTTTATTATAAAACATAGTACAGTAAAATAGTTGGTTTTCATTATTTGTTATCAAGTATTTTATTATCATGTATCCTGTTATCATGTACAATATTATTTATTCTCTGTTATCAGTACTCTGTTATCATTTGCAATACTTTTGAAGTGGAACCAATTTCGATACATGTGGCATAGTAATGAGTTTTTAATTTTTATGAACAATTTCAAAATAAATATTGACTACAAAGTTGAACTTTTTGCTATAAATATGCAAATAAATATGCTATAAATATGCAAATAGATATGCTATAAATATGCAAAAATATGAGAAATTTGAGAATTGAAAATGCCAAAGATAAAAAAACAAGTTATAACATTTTACGAAGATTGTCGCAACAAACCGTATTTTTATCAAAGTACATGTAATGTTGTAAGAGAAAGACATCATAAACAAATTATATTTAGTCTCAGTAGGCACAACTGAAAATAACGTGTTAATATGATTATATTTACAATATTGTGCGTACGCAAATAGGAAAAAAAAATTGGAGAATTAATAATAAAAATTATGACTTGGAAAATGAAAGGGTAAATTTGGAAAAATAAATTACACATCCACTCACCGCACTCCTTGCCGAATTTCACGATCGGGACGACGCGATTCTCCTCCAATCTTATGATGTAACCGCCGTGGATCCCGCTGTATAGTTCACCATTGTAGGAATCAAAATTTTCGGCTCCTAAGATCTCGTCAACGTACATCCGTTGGGCGCCACGTAGCCGGATTTTCGGGCCTACCTTGGGATCGACAGTGCGCGGTAACGCTATGCTGAAATCAGCCGATCAAAGATCAGTCATCAGGATGATAAAGCAGGACAAGGTTCAAAGGCCATTGGTGTAACGTTTGAAGCACGTAACAGAATCAACGTGCTTGTTTTTCATCGAACGACATTCTCAACGAAATGGCGAACGTGCACTTCGTGATAACGTATATGACCTTTATGAATTATATCTCTACATTCTTTCTCTTTTCATGTGTACAGCATCAGCTAAGATGTTTTGAAGGTAAAACACTTGAAAGCTGGTACCTGTACTCTTCGAACTCCACGTGCGGCGGCAAGCCTGGGAGAAACGTAACCAAGGCCAAAAACAGGCCGACATAGATGATGAAGGTGCCGGTCGACTTGAGGTAACCCATCTCGTCGTAGTTAGTGCAGTCACTAGGAAAAACAACGATGACGACTATTACCACCGTCTCCTTCCCTGTCCCGTAATGGAATAACCACCGTCACGCGAGCGCAGTACAATTGTACCACTCTTTTGCCTATTATTGCTGCTATTATCGCCCCCTCTTCTTTGCGGACGACAAACTGGATGGTGTAAAAAACAAGCGCGCGTTTTTCAATGACCCTTGTGTTAATCGCCGCGTGATCGATCGTCAATGAATATGCAGGTTCTCGGACATAAAAACAGCGGAAATGAATATGCAGGAAAATATCGAGACTCAGGAAAACACGGCTAGCAACAATGACGGTCTTAACTGTTTCTACGGTGCGCGCGGATAACGGTATCTAAACGTACACCTAATGGCGGGTGCTGTTCGCTCGTTGGACCGTCGCAAGTATGTCGTCGCCACGACACTGATAATTCGTCGGATATACGTGCCACGCGGCCAAAAAAATCATCGATTTCCGTCGCGACGATCGCGTCTATCAATTACGACCTTCCGGCGAAAAGACGCGTATCACTAATCAATTACGTCACACATACACACACGCACACACATACGCTCAATTTTTAAATTAAGTTAATAAAGAAAATGACATGGATAAATGTCATTTCCTTTAACACAGTTCAATGATATGCATGAATTTAAACCTACAGATATAAATGTATAAAAAATATAAACTTGCGTATAGTTATATAATGATACTGGATGAGCGAAAAGTCCAAAGAGCGTTTCTTTCCATTACCAAGGATAAAGAAGATTCAACACAAATCGTAACTTTGATAAGAGCGATGTTTATGGTAATATGGTGATGCGAGCGATATTTCGCAACTCGATATGTATCGAAGTTTCACAGGCGTATCATTGGATATGTATTTACTTGTTCTTTACGATGACATACGAAAGTAAAGACATCCGTCGAATGGCAAATTTTATCTAAAACTTTACAATTACAATTACATGAGGCCTTACAAACTACACCGATTATATTTTGCTTTCACATCCATTCTCTATAATGTACACTTGCTTGTTTTAACTTACCAAAATGCTACGCAACAAAATAATGTCAAAATAAAAAATATCCTAAGAACTTTCACTTACATGAACGAATCAATATGTGACGATGTATTCGGATTGATAGAAAGCTGAAGGTTCTTTCTTTAAAGTGCATTTAATCTACCGTTAAGTTATATTACTTGAAATGTAAAAATACCTCTAATTTGATGAGTTGTGCTACACAGTCGATCCTTCATTAAGTCTTTGGTCTGCTCTTTATAGCTGCATTGCTGAACTGGTGAAATAGTTTAAAACGAGACAAGTATATTCTGTCTCTCTCTATTATTATACCAGTTTAGCAGTGCTACCATAAAGAACAGATCACTTGTATCCACAATGTTAGGATCTCAGAGTTGTTGACTGGATGTAAAAGTTCCTAGAAATTACTAGGATTACTAGAAATTCCAGTATTTTCAAGCATCTACCAACATAAGTACTCGATCCAAAATCTAACATCGCGGACACAAGACTTTAAGCCCGTATCAAACCACGGATTAGGATTGAGATTGCATTAAAATTTGGCCAATCAGAGCAAGACTCGCTAAACTTGAGTTTAGTGAATTTTGTTCTGATTGGTTAAATTTCAATCCAATCTCGACTCTAATTCATAATTTGATGCAGGCTTCACGCTCGTTATTTTTCATTAATTCCGAAGTCTCCGCTACAAGCCGTTATGCACGACATAGTGCAGAGAGTACAATGAACCGTTGCACTAAGTGCTGCACGAACCTGACGGCTACGATTCAACGGAGATTTGAGCTGTCTGGCTACGAAATGACACAGGAGGTAAAGAAAACTAAAAAGAAGAATTCACAGAAGAATACAAATGCGTCGCAGAAGGAACAGATACTCGTAAAAGAAGAAGGAGGAGGAGGAAGCACACAGAAGGAAAATGTTAATCACAAGGAGGAGAGCAAGGTGGAAAAGTCGAACAAGCCCGTCGAGTCGTGAGTAAAAAAACCCGGAATTGTTACATTATTATCTTCCGAGAGAAAGATTCCTGCGTTAGATCTGATTCATGCAAAAGTTCGTTCCATTTTATTAATCAAAACATACGCGTAACATTTATCTCTTTAAAATATAATCAATCAATTAAGTATGCGGCACATTTGTTCGATGACTTATATCTCTTTGGTAGCTGCATGATTCCACGTAGAAATAAAAATAAGATAGAAAATAAGATAAGATAAGATAGACTATTAATGGTACAATCTGCCTACTTTTCCATAGGAAATATGGGCCTGCTATATCGTTTCCATACCAAAGGATATGGTCTAGATCTGTTTTGGTACTCGGAATATTGTTGGTATTTTGGTACAACATTAAGCAAGGCAAGGAAGTGTCGCTGGCGAAGCAGAAAGACGTGCTGATAAGTCGTACGCAGAATGTTGAGTGTTCCACAGATTATAGAGCCGAGTTAGAAACATATCCTGGCTGCGTGCCAGAAAAATGTGGCAGAGTTGTTACAGACAAGCTAGTCTCAGCGACAGAGGTTGATGTTTTGTTGAAACTAGCTAAAAATGGATTAGACTTAGCTGGCTCTGACGGCGGTGCTAGTATACTGGATCTTCATTCAGGAGCTCTTAGTAAGGGCCAAGGATTTATCAATGTCTATAAGCTGCCAGCGGCGAAAAAGATATTTAATAACGTGGATTTAGCAATATATAGGTACCAATTTGTCGTTATGTGTCTAGAAGATAGGAGAATATCATTGAACAGAGGAATATGTACTACGTTTAATTCGCAGGATAGTTAAAACGAAGATACAGCATGCGGTAGCACACAACTTTGGCGTGGATGTAGATAAAATATATTTAACCAAGCCAACGTTTTTCTCGCAAATGACCAACAAGCCCGCAAGGACCATACATGACGAATATTGGCATCCGCATGTCGACAAGGTTCGTCTTGAAACACATGAGATGTACCGATTTCCACGACTACAACCGTTTTATTTCTTCACAATTTATTTACTGAAATACTTTTTCCATCGTGCTTCAGAGTGTGTTTGAAGAGACGAAAGCTGCATCTGTAAAAGCTATATGTAAGATTATATGTTTCAGGAAACGTACGAATCGTTTCATTATACATCGTTAGTATATTTGAGCGACTACAGCAAAGATTTCGAAGGCGGCCGGTTTATATTTATGAACAAGAACAACGTCAATTCGACGATAGAACCGAGGAAAGGTAAATTGCGTACACACACACACACACACACACAAGCGTAACACGTGCGCAATCGTAAAAGTCAATTCAAGTGGCAAATAACAAAATGCGATATTTCCAGGTAGAGTGTCGATTTTTACATCGGGCAGCGAAAATTTGCACCTTGTCGAGAAAGTGAAGTCCGGCACTCGCTACGCCCTGACTGTGTCCTTCACATGCGACAAGAATTCCGCGATATCAGATTCGCATTTTGCCGACAAGCAGAATTAATATCTCTCATCGATATTTCGTCCGTGTTGTTTATATCGTCGCGTCAATACCGTCGACGTACAAACCTTTCTGTTCGCGCGTTAACGTGCACAATTGCTCATCGTTTTAGATAAATGGCATTTTTATCAGTAAAATCATCTCACTTCCGCAACCGAGCAGTATTTTAACAGTATTAAGAAGTATCCATCGTGAATAAAGGAAGTATCGTTTGTACGTGTTTAGTCTTGTTTCTAAAAATACCCGATAGAAGTGATCGTCGACGAGTCGAATTAAAACGAAAGTGTATTGGATAAATATTATATATCAACTGTACAACGTGCTTTTTCGAACTTTTGTTAACGTTATTCCCTTCGACGCATAACACGCACAAACGGAAAATAACGAATACACAGCGTGTTTAATGTTCTTTTCTCTTAGTTCGTAGAAAGTACAACGTTTTCGCTGTTTAAAGACGCATCTCCTTTCCTTTGTTATAATCGTTACTTTGTAATAATTGGTAACGCAATGTAAAATATATGGAATTATTATACATTTTGTGACTAATTATACGAGACACTGGATAACATTTTAATAATAATATTTAGAAACGATGAAAGACAGAGAGAGAAAGAGAGAGGATGAAAGAGTTCGCCATTGATTAATAGTTGCGTCGATACATTTGCGCTTTGGTATCATTCATCATTGTCTATTTACAATTTCATTGTACGATGAAAAGGCGTGGGAGGCTCTCTTTTGTTAGATGGCGGCTAAAGGAAATGATGCTAGTCCGTATAAAACCATTACCGATTAATCTTATTAACTGGAACAAAGGAATGCGCGATAGATCTCAGTTCTCTGGATAATTTAAATAAATAGATACAGCGTATACATATGAGAACTTAACGACAGATTCGACGAGTCCTCGTTCCGAAACCATATCGCAAACAACATACGATACATTGCCTTGAAATAACTTCTTCAAGTAATCCTGTAAACTTAAATACTACGTAGATGATTCTGTGTAACTTGAACTAATATGTGGTAACGTAGAAATACTATCATGAGAGGCTATCGCATCCTCCATTTTGTACGATCCCGCTTTTTCTCGCGGAATACAGGAGACCCTCTGACATTGATACTGGAATACAATTACGAAAGGCATATATGCTAAAAAGACTTCCTCCCTACACGAATCTAGTTCGAAGTAAATCGATCGTTCAATTTTACTTCGATGTCGCGCGCACGTGGCACATTCCCGAATTTCAATTGAAATTTCGCGCGGCGTTCTTAAGCAACAGTACGTTCCTCAAACTACGCTCGAAGGATGTTCGCGATCTTCTTCGCGCTTTCTCCCAACAGTATCGTCCTGTGATTACCGTGCACCTCTTCTATTCGCACCGGTTGTGTGCAAGACTGAAAAAAAAAACGAAAATTCGTAAATACTCAACTAGCGAGAGTAATTTCGATGAAAATTCGTCCGACTTTCGTCAACGACAAAAAAGGAGAAGGAAGAGCTGTGGAAAAAAAATCGGATGAACAAGATCTCAGGAAAGACTTTAGGAGAGACAGAAATCTCACCTTGGACAAACCGTAGTCCTTCTCCATAGATGTAAAAGTATCTATAGCCTTGACTAACGTGACCGGTCCGTCGAACTTTCTGTTGGTATCGTAGATCGTAACGGCTGCTAATTTCTTGAACAAGTGATATCCAGCGATCTTTAGATCATCGCCCGAGAACTGCGCTTCGCCGATGACCTCCACCAATTTGTTGAACATCTCCACGTCCGTTTTTGTTGTTTTCAGGATTTTGTATGCCTGAAATGAAAGGAGTCGCGGTTAGCGAAACAAACCGTCTCCGTGCGGATTTTCGTATCTCGCGATTATCCGGATTAATTTCCCCCTCGGGTAATAATGAAATAATTGTATAATCACGGAAAGTATTTTTTCCTCTCAACACACACACAGAGTGTTTTAAAAAGGTAAAATCCGAGGTATTAGATGGTCGTGATGACTCACCTGACCGAAATTGATGCTCCTATTAAATTGTATCATGAAGTATGCCAACGCCTTCATGCAGCTGTCTGAAGTGAAATCGTCGTCTATGTTTATTTTGCCGATCTTCTCTACCTGCTTCAGTAAGTAAACCGGCGAGCCGTCGATCAGCGTCAAGATCACCTTCTCGCCGGCGGACTCCAACTGCAGACCCATCTCGAGGGCGATGCTCGTGCCGAACGAGTAGCCGGCCAAGTGGTACGGCCCTTTTTTCTGGACCTTCTTGATGGTTTCCACGTAGAATTCCGCCATCTCCTGTATCGTATCGTGGGGCGTTGCTTCGACACTCTGCAGACCCCACAGCGGCCTCTCCAGTTCCTTGGCCATGTGCTCGAGCGAGTTGGTGAGACCTTCGATCGCGTGAACGATAAACAACGCCGGTCCGTTGGAGCTCTTCGTCTTTAGACGTACGAGAGCTTCCTTGGGCAGCAACTCGTCGCTTGGCCACTGCATCAGCAGCATTTCGTTGGCAGAATTGACGAGAGATGCGTCCGCAGCGATAGAAGACAGCTGCTCCTTGATGGCCTCGCTGTTGCTCGAGGACATGACCTGCAGCTTGGCGACCGTCAGGGTGCGGATGTCCTGCGCCGACAGCACGATGTCGTAATTCCTCTCGAGGACCTGCTTGATCTCCGTGCCCATCAGAGAATCCATACCCATGTCGGCCAGGCTAATGTCGGGATTCATCGAGCTCATGTCCTTGATGCCGAGGATATTGGCAACCGCTGCCACGAGATCCATCTTGCTGTCGCCATCCGTGGATTTGTACTTCTCAGCTATCACTGTGGAAGCCACCACCGGGTGCTGTTGCTGCAGGAAGTCGTCTATGGTTGCGAGGCAGCTCGAAATGAGCTGCGGCTGCGTGCCGCTTATTATGATGTCGTTACCACCCATTGTTTCTGGAAGAAACGGACGTCGTGAGAGGAACAGATTTGTGGAAAAGTGGAAGTCACTCTTGAAAAATAATCATAACATAACATCATCCCGTTGTTCGTTACCAGTTGAAAAAAGTAACTCGTTACCGTTAAACTCACTTTGTAAGATAACTCGTTGCCGTATAAATTTATCCAAAAAGTAACGAGTTCAATGACAATTTTCGTTACTTTTACACGATCTAGAATGGCAGCTCGCGATCCAAAGAAACGAAAAAATCAATTCATCGAGAAAACGGTCAATACATTGTTGGACAAAGCTGTGCCTTTGCCAAATAATAACCGAATAGAAAACGGGGGGGGGGGGGGGNNNGGGGGGGGGGGGGGGGGATTCTGTTCATTCGACAATTACCAACAATTAAGCCGACGTCTCCGATAGCACCCCACTGAATCGCGAGGCCTTTGAAGCCGTGCCGCTGTCTGTCCTCCACTATCCTCTCCATAGCCGAATTCGCGAAACCGTAATTGGTTTGACCGATGTTGCCGCGACCGCTCGATATGGACGAGAACACAACGAAGTGGTCCAACGGCACACGGGCCTTCCTGGACACCACGTCCAAGTGTCTCGTCGCGTCAATCTTCGGCTTCATCACCGTCCTGAAGTCGGCCTCCTGCAAGTTCTCGATCAAAGAGTCGCGCAACACGGCCGCCAAGTTAAATACGCCGGCCACCGGTGCCAGTTTCTCGCTCTCGGCGAACAGGCGTTCAGCGCCCGACAACGTCGTCGTGTCCGCCGTGGAGACGACGATCTTGACGCCGCTCTCCCGCCAGCGACGCACGCACAGCGCCTGGTAACCGGTGCGTATGCCTGAGCGCGACACGAGAACGATGAATTTGGCGCCACGCGCGACCAACCAGTTGGCCAACTCCAGGCCGAAGCCGCCGAGGCCGCCGACCAGTACGTACGACTTCTTCGGGTCCATGTAAGTACGCGGTACGGCGAGGACGACCTTCGGCGACGGCTGCACGAGCCTCTTCGGCTCCTCGTCGCGGATCTTCAGCAGCACCTTGCCGATATGCTTGCCCGTCGCCATGAATCTGAATCCTTCCTCGATCTGCTCCTCCGAGAACACGGTAGTGGGCAACGGCCGCATCGCGCCGCTCGCGATCCCCTCCGACATGAGTTTCGCTAACTGCATCTTCTCTCCACGCTCCTCGAACAGCACGTCCAGCAATATGCCGTGGAAGGTGGTGTTCTTCAGGAAAAAGGACATGCCCAGGCAGCTGTCGTTCGACATATCGTACTTGCCGATCTCCAGGAAGCGACCGTCCTGCGCGAGACACCGTACGCTGGCCTGTAGCTTCTCATCCGCCAGCGAGTTCAGCACCAGGTCGACCCCGCGTCCCCGCGTCTCCGTGAAGATCATCTGCTCGAAGCTGGTGTCGCGGGAATTGCCGATGTGCCTGTCGTTCAGCTGCGGGAAGGTCCGCTTCAGGTACTCCCTCTTTTGCGGTGTGCCGACGGTGGTGAATACGGTGCAACCGGCGTGCAAGGCAACAGAGATCGCCGCTTGGCCGACGCCGCCGCTGCCGGCGTGAATCAACACACTCTCACCCGGCTTCAGTCGACCGCGTATGAACAGGGCGTAGTAGCTGGTCGAGTAGGCGATCGGTATCGTCGCTGCCTGCTCCAGCGTCCACTCGTCGGGCACTTCCCAGAGAAAATGGGGATCGGCGAGCAGGGTGGTGGCCAAACTGCGACACAGGCACATTCCCATCACTCTACGGCCGTCCTCGGTTCTCCCGGAGAATTCCAAACCCAATACGCACTCCTCCGTGGCCAATTTCCCCGGCAAAGCGTTCGGCGGTAGTTTGCCAGTTGCCAACATGATATCTCTGCAATCCGCGTAAGTTTCCATCACACCTCTCCGTTCGCAACGAAAGATCTCGCGGCGAGACTTACCTGAAGTTCAACGACGCGTAATATACGCTACACAGTGGCGCTTCGTCGGACCGCTGCTGCTGACTCAACGGACTCTCGATCCATTTCAAGCTGCTCAAATCACCTCTAGTCAGCGTGTTCACGTAAGCGTGCTTGCTTTGCACGCACGGCACGTCGTTCCGTCGGTCCATTCGCAGATGCCGATAGCTACCCCACACTCCTGTGCACAGCACGTTCGCCATCAGTCCTTTGTCCAGTTGCTTCGCGTAGAACTCCACGTTCAAGCCGAACTTGGGAGCTTTCTTGTCCCGGATGAAGACGTAGCGCGTGTCGCCGTTCTCTTGCCGGATGCACGTCATCAGGCCGACTAAACCTGCGTGAACCAGAGACGCATTTTTCACATGTTCGCGATGCGTCTGCTGAAAAAGATAGTTCGAACAAAAGGTACGATTCCTTTTGCATAATTCCCCGTGACCTTACCGAGCAACTCTTCGCCCTGGGACACCAGGATCACTTCTCGTTTCTCTTCGTTTTTCAGCGCCGCTTTCACGTCTTCCAACCAAGAGAGATTTCTTTCTGTGACCTGTACAACGATCGGTTCTTCTCTCTTCGGCAACCGTTTCTTCAGCAACACGTAAATATTTCCCGAGGCATCGGCCTGTGTGCCGGCCAATACCAGATCCGTCGTCTTTAGCGCGGTCTTCAAGTCGACCTGAGCGAATTGAGCCGCGTCCTCTTCCAGAAGAATAAAACCGTTGGGTCTCAACGCAGCCAGCAGATTTTTCAGTACGATGTACGACTGATCGGACAATACGTCTGCCGCTACAACGAGATGAACGTCTTGGGCGGGTGGTGTGCTCTTCACGTCTCGCTGCACAACCTCCACGTTCAAATTCATTTCACCGAGACTCGCCGTGTAATCATCCGATGAAACGGCGGCTATTTGTGCATTGACAGACTGAAACGAAAAGAAATCACGATTCTCTTGTAAACCGTTCGAGTAAACATGCGTTGTGACATTTGGCAGTTTACATAAGAGCGAGAATTCCAGTATAATATATTGTTATAAATTATTACACAATAATATCGACGATATTAATATTTAAATGGCACCAGAACACCCGTGGTTTTGGCTCGCGTCATGGCCCGGAAATTCCTTACATTTCGTTTCAATCAAAAGTGCGAAATAATAACGCGAGTGAAATGTTGTTAATCAAACTGCCATACTCACGCTAACTAAAGACTCGCCAGAGAGCGAATCGAGCAGGAGAGGCGTTAGAAGATTCCCGGCGGCTCGCCCGTCCGCGACTTCCACCATGTTCATCTTGATCGCTTTGGTGTTCTCGCAAACGATCTGCAGCAGCACAGTGATCGCGTGCATCCTCGCTTTCGGGTCCTTCTCGGCGAAGCCGGACGGATTTTCATACGGCAGGAATACGGACCGCTCGAGTATGGGGCTAGGTTGGTTCTGCTGTCGCCGCGGCGCTGGAGACGACTTCAAGCCTCGCAGTTCGATGCCGCCCGACTTCACGATATTGACGTTCTTGTAGCGATACACCGGCAACAAGCCGGCGTCCTCGTCCGGCAACCTCTCGACCAGTCGTCTGTGACCGATGGGGTCGATCGCGGCGTACTGGAGGCTCGACGGCAGATACATCAGCCTGTGGCTGGTGGACAACAGGCTGAACTGGAGCATGGTGTCCATGAAGGAGACCCAATCGTTGACCCAGCGTAGTTCGCCGGCGATGCCGTAGTTGTCGCTGCTCTTGATCCCCTGGAAGACGTCGCGATACTCGTAGCCGCGCAGCCTCAGTTCCGTGTAAACGTCTTTGGTGTTCAACGGCAAGACGTCCTTCTGATCGTCGGCCGAGAGCGCCGGCAACGTCAGCTGGTCCGCCTTGATATCGGTGGACGCGCGAATGTGCCCGCTGACGACGACCGTGCCGCCTTCGCAGATCTCGAAGTCACCGCTACCCTGGAAGATGTTGATCGAGAATCTCACCGAGCCCTCCTTCGGCATGATGGTGGCGCGTTGGAAGCGCACGTTTTCCAACACCACCGGCAGCCGCTCGAAGTCCGCTCCGCGCAGCTTCGCGAACGTCTTCCACACGAGCAGCATGTAGCCGGTGGCTGGGAAGATGACGCGCCCGTCGATCTGGTGTCCCGCCAGGTACGCGTCCGTCTCCTTCGAGAGGTCCACTTGGACGATGGTCTCTCCCGACTGACTCGACGTCTTCCCGAAGGACGCCACTTCCCACGCGATGGAGTGGTCCCACTTGACGAGCGAGCCGATCATCGGGGTGCCGCGGCCAACGGGGAAGTTCACCGGAGGGTAGAGCTTGGCGATGTCCGGTTGCACGCCGGCCGTATAGAGTTTGCCTATGCTGGACAGGAGGAAGGCCAGGTTGTTCGAGTGGTCGCGTTTGTGCAGGCCGATGTTCGTCACCGTTTGCGGCAGCGACCTGCGCAGAATCGCCTGCAGCAGGCAATGCGGCGCGATCTCGATCGTGATCGCGTTCGCCGGGATGTGGGCGATCGCCTCTTGGAAGAGAACCGGCGACAGCAGATTGTTCACGTGATACGCGGACGAGCTGAACTGCGCGAGCGGACTGGCCCACGCGGACTCCGGTATCGAGCTGGAGATCCACTTGGCCGAGCGCCGTTTCGGGCTCGGTATGATCTCGTCGAGGGAGGCGCGCAGCTTCGGCCCCGCTAACGAGATGTGTTTGCTGTGGAAAGCGACGCCGGAGCTGTTGACTATCTTGGCGAAGATGTCCTTGCTCTTCAGCTCCTCCACGAACGCCCGTACGGACTCGACCGGGCCGGAAATGGTGACCGAGTCCGCGGCATTGTGGCACGCCGGGGTGACGTCGGCCGGGCACATCTTCCTCGCGTCCTCCCAACTGAGGCCGACCGCCGCCATAGAGCCTGGCTCCAGTTTCGCCTCCATGATCGCCTTGCCTCTGCAGTAGGCGGCCAACACGGTCTGTTCGGGCGTGAACGAGCCGTCGGCGTACGCGCAGCCCAATTCTCCGACCGAGTGGCCGACGATGCCGTCCGGTTGGACGCCGATCAGCGTCATCACGTCGACCAGGGCGACCTGGATCGCCGCGATCGCCACGAACGTCTCCATCACGTTCTCAGCTGTGCCGCCGTCGATGCCGATGATGTTCATCAGGTCGATACCGTAGGGTTTCAACGCGTCCGCGCACCGTCGCAGACTACGTTGGAAGGTCTCGATGCCGAGCAACGCCCGGCCCATACCCGGCCACTGCGTGCCCATGCCGGAGAAGATGAACCAGACGGGACGTCGCTCCTCCTGCCGCGACACCTCGACGATCTCACGCGTGCCATCGACGCTGAGTACTTCGCAGCCGCGGACTCTGTGCCCCGGTATGTCGCTCTTGTGCAAGGCGTGCAGCAGCGCGTGGAACTCGTCGTCCTTGCGATGCTGCAGCGCCTCGTCCAGCAACGCGCGCACGGCCTCCTCCGTGCGACCCGACACTGCGATCAGCTTCTTCAGCTGCGAGGTGTCCGGCGCCGATGGCAGCTTCGGCTTCGGGTTACTGCGCAGAAGTATGTGCGCGTTCGCGCCGCCGAAACCGAACGAATTGATCGCCGTGAGTCCGCCGTTCCACGGCGTGGCCTCGTCGACCACGCGAATACGGCCCTCGACCAAGGCGGGTATAAGCGGGTTCGGAGTGTGGAAGTGCAAGTTCGGGGGAATCACGGCCGCTTCCATCGCGATCAACACCTTGGCGAGCGCGCACAGGCCGCTGGCGGATTCCGCGTGTCCCATGTTGGACTTGACCGAGCCGAGCAGCAGAGGTGTCTTCCTGTCTTTGCAGAACAGCCGGTCGATGGAATTGACCTCCTCCGGGTCGCCCACCTTCGTGCCAGTCCCGTGCGCCTCCACGTAAGTCACGTCCGCGGGGCTGAGGCCCGCCTCGGAATACACCTCGCGCATCAGCTGGTTCTGCATGTCACCGCTCGGGTAAGTGATACCCTGCGACTTGTTGCCGTCCGTATTCGTCTTGGTGTGCACCACCGTGGCGTAAACCCTGCGCGCGTCCTTTGCCCTCTGCAAGTACACCGCCACCACCGCCTCCGCCCTCACGTACCCGTCGCCAGTTGCGTCGAATGTTTTGCACTTGCCGTCCATGGACAGCATGTTCAGCTTGTGAAATTGCAGTGCGTTTGTGGGCTTCAGCAGGAGATTCAGCCCGCCGACGATCGCGCCGTCGCACTCGCCGGCGCGCATCGCCGTGGCCGCCTGATGCAACGCGAACAAGGACGACGAGCAGGCCGTATCCAAGGAATAACTCGGCCCGGTGAAATCGAACGCGAAGGAGATCCTGTTGGCGAACATCGCTCGGCAACACCCGATCAATCCGTATCCTGCGAACAGACGCGACTTTAATAACAGCTTCGAAAATGTCAAAAAAGGCAAGAGAATCGATATTTGCAACTTGAATGAGAAAATCGCGTCGAGCCAGGCAGTTTAAAGACGAACCGTTTACGAGATCCGGGTCTTTCGTCCAGAACTCGTCTGACTCCGAGCTGGAGACACCAACGAACACACCGGTGCGTGTGCCCTTCAGGGCGGACGGATTGATGCCTGCGTCAACGATCGCTTCATACGTGCTCTCCAACAATATGCGAAGCTGCGGGTCCATCACGTTTGCTTGCTTCGGATGCACCCCGAAGAACGAGGCGTCGAAGCTGGTGATGTCTTTCACCTTGGCGGACCTTTTCGGCAGTCCGTAAATACCGGTCGTCCAACGGCGCTCGTCTTCGGAGATCATGTCTACTCCCTTCATCAGGTTTTGCTTGAACTCCTCGATATTCTCCGATTCGGGTAGGCGACCTGAAAAAAGAGCGCCGCCGCCGGTCTGAGGTCGACACTTCTTGGCCAAAAGTCATCACTTCAAGTTGGTACAGTTTTACGATGTTCCAATAGTGAAATAATCATAAATTGCTATCATTTATTATTCTTTTATCGGTAAATGTGATGCTAAAAATATTGCTCAAAGGTAAACTTTGGTCAAAACTGTCAAAAAACATATTTTATTATTTTAATTAATGATGTTAGCATTATATATATTTAACCCGCCAAAACACGCTTTGATAAGGCGCTTTTGAAGCTCACCTGAAATGCCCGTGATGACGATGTCATTGTCGAGGGAATACGGTACGCCATTGGTGACCACGGGTTCCCGCGTCACGGGACTGTTGACAGTTTCGAACTGTGCGGGCATCTTCGTCGAATATAGTCTGGAAAAGTCTATTGAGAATCCTTCCTTATCTCCGTGAGATTCTCACCTGCAAAGACAGAATCGGCTGAAGGCACGACGCTTAGCTATCGTGTCCGTATTATCGATTTTTGATGGTGCGGAGGAATCCGCGAGAAATCGTGCGAATAAACCGGATCATTCCCGCGTGTTCGCAGTATCGAGATCTGAGCTGCACGTCGGAGCAGCTCTAGCCGGGGCTCTAGTCGGTCAGCCCGTGAACAATTACTATGCGCAGTTACGCTCAATTGGAGCATAGCATGCCTAATTGAGTAATCTCAATTGAATAATTTTTCACTCGGAGATAAACCAATTCTGCTATGATTGTTCGCGGGTGTCGCTCTTTCTTCTTCTTCTTCTCGTTGCCCCTCCTGTCCGTCTCTATCTCTCTCACACCTCATACATACACGCTCCGAATACGTAATAAAGTGACGATGACCCGAGGTCGATACGACATTTGTATTATGTCACATCGTAAACGATACTCGCATAACTATTTGCATTGCAGAAAACATTAGCACGGTGACACTGTGGAAAAATGACGCAGGTGTTTGAGATGTATAGGATGGTCCGGAGCTATCGGATATTCGTCTTCTCTGGCGGAACTGAGTCGGCAGGGAGTCTGTTCTGTGACTTAATAATGTTCTCTTATCGTTGCCGTTGCGCTAATTTTCCATCACGCGTTATTTACGAAATGTAACGATGATGACATTGTCATTAAAAGATAAGTCTACGGAAATAATTGTTTGCATCGTATCTTTAGGATTATTAACTCGCATTTGTAACGCGTCGTAAAAACTTCGTTTCACAAATTGAAACCGATTTAAAAATACGGAAACCCGAAGGTATTCTAAAGAAACACACGAGTCCGCCCCGTTGATTCGATCGATTGTGCTACCGCTCGCAAATATTCACATGAAACGTGATATTCGGGCAAAATCGTGTGACACGTGTTAATCATTCTCAGTAACATTACAATAATATGTGATACATAATACGGACGATAAATGACGTTTGTCACATATTGGCTCGCAAAAATATATATATCATCGTCGATGTAATGCTTATATCGAAAGTTGACGGAAAGTCACGCTCGGGTGCTGTTATCTTTTTCGAAATTTCTTCACTCTTTTACGAGCATGCAATTTCTTATTCACATTCGGCATACAGAAACTAACTGCGCGATAAAAGTTCTCGTAAAATATCGTCAAAAATGTTACATCAATTCCGCGATAAAAAGGCGCTATGAATATTGAATACGCATTGAATATTTTTTAGGGAGTATCTTATCTAACTATCATACGACGTGGTGGTCGGATGATGACGCAACGAACGACTCCCAATGGCAATGCGACGATTTTATCGACAATGTGAAATTGTCAGATAACAAGAAATATTACTTATCATTTGCTAAGTTACATCATAAGATGTTGAAACTGGAGTAGATTTAGCGCCGGGCTAACATGGACAGGGCGTACCAAGAGACGCATTCCACCGCGCGATTATTAAAGGAATATCAAATCTAGGTAGAACAGTTGAACAGAAGATGACGATAAAGTTAAAATGATAAGACAATGATCGAAAAATGTTTATAGTAATTTTTTTATCATCGATTTATAGTAATTTAATTCTCAGCGATTTTCCATTCTGCTTGGAAAGTCAATGACGAATTTGATAAGCATCGATAATGCAAAAGTGAACTTGAAAATGTTATATAAATATTGATAGGGCTATTTTAGTTTTTCTATTGTCATGTAGATTTTCTGTACATAAATATTGACGCGACTATTTCTATTTTCATATTAATTTTATGTAAACAAGCATGATATAAGTGTAAATGCGAACGCAATGATATTCTATATTATTATTCCAACCGAAAAATTAACCGATTTTTTGGCGCACTTTTCATATTTTTACAGGCTTCTAAGTTTAATTGAAAAGGTATAAAAATGTTCATTGAAATTTTCTTGATTGCAGCATTGACACAGTCGATATGTATAAGCTGTGGAATTTCCTTATCAGGTAAATATTATGCTAACTGACAGGTAGAAATGTCAATTTTGAAGTTTTTAATCGTTTTCGCCTCCCTTGAGCAATATACTGATTTTCGCGTGTATTTTTACTGTGTATTCACTGTGTGAAAGCATTTACAATTCTGTGCAGTCAATACGGCGTAAATTTTGCAGGAAGAAGTCAGTATTTTTGCGGTAAAATTTACAAGTATGATATCGAAGGTATCATTACGGATGACGAACTGATTTCTTCAAATTTCGCCACGATATCTCAAAGTGACGATGACGCACATACACGATGTCTACGACATGCTGCAAATCGGTAAATAACGGATTATCCTTGAAGCTGTAAGGTATACGCTGTGGTAAAACACAATGGTTCACGAGCCAGCTTCGTGAAAGAAACATACAAGCAAATACATGCGTCACGTTTATCTCGCATGGCAACTATCTTCGCATTCAATTTAGCGATATGTTTTCATAGTTTTCCTATATTGTTTATGGTGTTTTCCGCGTTTTTAGAATTTCGAATTAATGAATTTGATCAATTTAAGAACGAGCAGGCATTCTTCGCGGACGCAGGAGACGCTTGAATTTTCGCCCGTACGCGTTTCGCTTGTATCTCTTATTTCGATGAGAAGTTACAAAACAGTTCCGCTGTAAATCATCATTATATAAAAAAACATCATAAATTGTATCCTTTTTGTTATTGTTTTTGTTTGATTCTTGTCATTCTTTCGAAAATCAGTACATATAGTCTGTCTCTCTCACTTTGTAATAAATAACCCGAATTCTCCATGAATCTCTAATCATTCATCGATTCATGTATTTATTATTTATATATTCATATTTTATTTTATACATGAGAGAAGCAAAATTATTTTTATCAAATGGTGACAAATAGTCAACCAATATGAAATACAAAACTAACTATTGCGTCAGATCGTAAATAATTTTCAACTATATAAATAGGCTATATAACTATATTAACTATATAAGGTTTCAGGTATCATGCGATCTTATTAAAACGTATATGGAGAAATGAAATTAGCTCCTATAGTTAAAAACTACCACAGGTAAAAATTGATTGTCCATATAATACAATTGAAATTTAATTAATTTAGGTAATTTTGTGTCCCTATACCTGTAGTTTTATGTTCCCACAGTTAAAAACTAGGTCTGGTAATTAAATTTCAGTTCCATTTCAGACAGTTTATTCTTTTTCTGTATATTTATATATTCAACTAATTTATAAATCAATAAGTATTTATTAACCTCAGTTTGTTTAGATAAAATGGTTCATTTGCACTTCTATTAAATGATACTTTTAAATTTCTGAGAATTCACAAATTTTTATGCTACGACGCAGTTGCTTTCAACTGAGCGATATTTTGCTGGTAAATTTTAAGACGATATTAAAGAAAACAATTGTAAGAATCTGGCAGTGTAATTTTATAATTGTAAAACAATACTTAAAATTATTGCGCGCAATTTCGACTATTCTTATTTTTTTAAGAATTTGTCGATTTCGAATCATTATAGTTTTTTTATCATTTACGGTAATTTCTTTTTCTTTTCTCACTCATTTATTCACTCTCTCTCTCTCTCTCTCTCTGTCTCCCTCTTCTTTTTATCGAAACCATCGTTGTACTACAAGATTTATTATTAAGATAATGTTCGTAATCACGTGACGATTAGCAGGATCGCAAGGTGCATTTGCACCCGCAAGCGTGATGATAATAGGAACCTCAGACAGTATGACGCGTGCGTAACGACAAACAAAGAGTCGAGTGTCGGACGTTTCTCCTTGCGCTTGACAGTGCGTTAATCATGCGAGCAAACCATCGCGAACGTCTCAATATTTTGTGTCATGCTTAAAATTCATACATGCATACACATATACACATCTGTTTATGATTCCATTCTATATTCTTCATGAATAAATTCTATTGTACTGACATGTATATCATCGTAAATGACAAATAGTATTTAAAATTAAGCGATTTAAAAACGGTTTGTTAGCATCGCAAAGTGACGAGTTTGAAAATGCTCGCGCAAGTAATGCGATCGACAGCGAGATCGAAAACCAATTGTTCCTACACACGCGGAATTAATTATTTATTGGCTCTCGTGTCTTTGATGAGCGTTGTTCGTCGCTCGATTAATCGTTCGACTTGTTAAGCCTCATCAAATCGTGCCATTAGAAATAAGCCGCGGCAAATGAACGTGTTATACGTGCCTCACGTGACCGGGAACCGATGGAAACTCTCGGGATGCGCCCACGCATCCACGAACGCGTGCGTGTGACAGTAATTAGTAATTATCGGCGGATTAATCAATTAAATATACTCTTGAAGAAAAAAGAAACTTTATACAAAAATCACGATTTCAGTTTAAAACGAGAAATGCTCGCGAGGGATGTCGCGAATTCGCCGCTCTATTTTGTTCACATGTGGATTTCTTCGTCTGAATTTAAGAAGTCAGCACACGAACAGTTCCTGTATTATGATCCATCGAAAACTTACGCATTTTCGCGAATCAAACCCTAAACGTGCGAATAGATAACGGAACTTTATTTCTCCTTTGGTTTCAAGTGCAAGCTATTATACGTTAACGAAATGTCGAGTTCAAGATATCTTATCGTTTCGTTAAAGATCTTATTCGTTTCGAACCTTCATTATACGAAGATATTTTGAATAAATTGTCCACTTGTAGTCGACTTGTAAAATGCAAGAGGACGAACATACAATTCAAATGTTCACCAAAAGTGTTCGACTTACAAGGAATCTTTGTTGGAAAGTATAATATAATGCGCAAAACAAACTTAAAAGATAAAAGATATAGTGTATATTTAACGAATTAGTAATACGAGCTTAATATATTCTTTGCGTCAGTTCTGTATAAAATTGTGATAAATATACAAATGAGGCAAACAATTTTTTTAAATTTTTCCTCTATAAATTAAATAAAAGTTATAGATAACAGGTCATTATATAATCGCGATATGTTAGTGAAAATATAAATGTAGCTATATATATGTGTGCGCGCACACACGCACACGCACACACACACACACACACACACAATATATATATATATATATAATATATAAATACGACTGAACTTTCTCAGGGGGATCATTACATTACTTTGCTTTTAGCCACGTACTACTACTACTAAAATCACGGATACATTTTTGGCTTCGTAAAACCTTAAATATTTATACCAGTCCAAAGTCAACTCATTAGTCTTTCTAATCATTCTTATCGTGTTAACATATAATACAATACACAATGTGATAAAGTCAGGCTGTCAAAATATAGTTCGATCGAATAATGAAGTCGTAATGTGTGATTGAACAAACGTGTCAATGAACGAACCGTTTTTTGTTGAAGTAAATAGAATTTCCGGTTTTATAAAAAAAAATTTTGTTTCATATTTTTCTTTCGTAGATAAAAATGTATTTTCAAACGCGTAGATAAAAATGTATTTTCAAACGCGTAGATAAAAATGTATTTTCAAATACGATACAAACGGTTAGAATGTGAGTTTCGGTCAATGTCAATACTCGATTGAAGCTCAGTGCAGCACGCAAGTGTTACGCCGATACGCTACAGAAGCATTATCTGTGTTCTTTGTTTCGTTGAGATCCGCGGTATGAAGAGAACTAGAGAAACTAATGTCCTGGTGCCCTCTTTCAACACTGACAAACTTAGCGTTTCGCGTTCGCGCACCGTCACGTTGCGACACATAAAACTGAGCTAGGTCAAAAAACAAATTTTTTTTCGTATTTCGTCTGGTCTTTTCTCTGTCCCAATCGCAGCGGTACATTCGTACGTACACACAACAGTGCGCACGACCGGAAATAATCAGATGGGGCAATACTACCTCGCTGCTATATTCTCGCCTTTAGGTTTCGTGCGTGCCGTTACATTGTGGATTTCGTCTACTTTTGCGCTTCCCACGTAGTTTCTTTTCATCCGTATTATTCTACTCGTGCAATTTACGTACATTGCGACATTGGACTCGTATCCTCAAATCACTTTTATCAATAAAAGTGAGCTGAGAATATGAGAACCATCATTTGCGATATTTTTTTCGAAATAATAACTCGTTCGCGTTATTTCTATTATAACGCGTAAATGTCCAACCTTATTCTTGCGAGGTTCGCAAGAGAAAAACCAGCAATCTACGATGCTATTTTCCGCGAATTCCCGGATATACTCCGCTGGCGGCTTCCGGTGTAGTCGTTCCGGTCGGCAATTTCCCGGAGGAAGTCGGCCGATTGCCAAACGCATGCCCGTTATAATGCGATTTTTTTCGCGACGTGTCGCTCGCACGATAACGCACGACTTTTTCAAGCTATCATGGCCGGCGATATTTCGGAGAACATCGCGGGACGTATTCGATGACAATTCTACGAAGCTCAAGCCCGTATCAGATTAAGCTATCGGAAATTAAACATTGCGAACGGAAGACTGGACTCGACAAATCGGGACAAAAGAAGCCGCGGAAGTTGATCAATTCTTCTCGAATTTCCATTCGCAATTCTTCAATACCTAATCGGCTGCACGAGGTTAGAAAGCGCCGGCTACTCTGTCGCAGGGCTCGTTCACCAGGTGCTTTTCGGCGCACTCGATTAAATTCTTCGAGAACAGTAAACGCCAATATCGATCGGCAGGACTCACCTGTCAGCCTCTCGCGCAGATGTGTAATCCCGACAGATAGCGAGGAAGAGAGTCGTGTCTCTTTCAATGGCAGCGCCGGTCGATCTTTCGAACGTGACCGCGGTCTTCCTCGACAGAGTGTATCGATGTATCGTGCAGTCGCGCGGAATGAATAGACTCGCTCGGCGCGAGTGGGTCTCCCTCGTAACGGAGGCAACCGTTCACGTCGGCGTGCCTCACGGGTGACTAAATGGAGGACTGGCTGGCGTCTAGCCCGGCTCGTAGATATATCTCCTTATTATTGAATTGGACGAGTCCCGTGGTCTGACATCAGACCATGTAGTGACGGCCAATGGGAGGACGGATTCGGCGGGCGCATGCGCGCGCTGATCCTGTCAGGCGCGCGCGCGCGCGTTTACAAGAGACGACGACGATGACGAGAGAGAAATGTGTGTTGGGACGGACGCTGCAAGCAGGATCGTGTCCACATTGACCCATCGTTCGCGGAACACCGTGACACGTGTCGCGAAGGGATATATGCGTCTGTCACATGCAACCGATCGTTTCTTTCGCTTCTCTCTCCTTTTTTACGCCGAAGTTATCAAGAGAAACGACGACACTCACCGGCTAGGGGGAGGCGTGGTTATAGCGCGGTGTCGCGTGGCGCGATGCATCGGCCTGAACACGTGAGAGACAAATCGATAAATCGCAGCGCCGCGCGGTCACCGGGCGACGAAACTCTCGCGTGATTATTCACCGTCTTCTTTCATGCTGTACATTTCCGAAATATCTATATGTCACTTGATAAATCCGTCCTGAACTAATGCAACAGTTAACCTCTGATTGATTTTCATGCGGAGGAATTGTAGGAGATCAACCAAACGAAAATGGTAGGGCAAATTGAAAGAGACCTTCTGCTCCTTCCGTTCAAGGATTCGAGCTGTTTGTTTATACTCGGTAATTCTGATTTCTTCGAGCTCAAATACCTTTTTGTTAACCGAACTTATCAGCGAGTCAGTAAACGAAAACGAATTTTCGTTAATCGAACTCTAACTTTAACCCTTAGCGCTCCGTTGGCTCCGCTACGGAGACATCAGTCATTTGTTCGGTAACTCCGAAGGCTCCGCTGCGGAGCCGAATGTTTTTAGCATGATTACGCTTAAGATGCTACGTTGTCGTCGGCGTTGGCAATTGTTATCTGTAGTTAAAACGTGCTAGGTCTGTATCATTACGATTAAACCATTTTTTCACCTTTTCTGTGGTTAACAATATGGAGAAAAATAAATATTATAATGAGAATTTATAGCTAAGTGATACTGAAGACGTATTTGACTTTCAAGTGTTAAAAGATATTGTGGAAGATAATGTTGGTTATGATTCTGACGCTTCAAGTAGTGGTAACGAAATTATACTACCAAAAAGACGAAGAATAAGAATTATTGAAAGTGAAACAGAAGATTCGTTACAATATTTAGATGAATGGCGTGATGTTACAGAAGAAAATGAAAGAGAAGATTCGTTACAAGAGTTAGATGAATGGCGTGATGTTACGGAAGAATTAGATATGCCAGATAGAATACCTTTTAGTATATTGCCATAGGTGCTCTAAAAGGAAACAAATAGATGGCAGACCTCAAACAAGTGATTACTGCGACACTTGCCCAAGTAAACCCAGAATGCACATGGGAGATTGTTTCCAAAGATATCACGCCATGGTAAATTACAAAATTTAAAATTTATCTTTTATTTACAATAAGAAAATGCATATTTATAAAATAAATAAAATCAAATGCATTCATAAGGACGTGTAATCTTTTCCGCTCAAAATAAGACTTCCTTTATCTCGGGCGCTCCGCTCCAAAAATGTGCCGGAGTTGCTGGTAGGCAATACTCGAGAAACGCGCGGAGCGCTAAAGGTTAAGCGAACTTTAGTCCGACATTTTAATTTAATCCACAGTTCATATTGCAAAATTTAATGACGGATGATTTAACTTTTAACTTGGATATATGTTGAGTGGTTTTTATGATGAAGATAAAGCAATTTTGTAAGTGATCTTCAAATCGTAATTTAAAATTAAAATTTACATGAAATTTTAAGTCACACGTGATATTTACCCAATTGCGCAAACTAAAGTTCGTAAGCTAAGCAATATTATTTCGCTTTTTGTTTATTCATTAGCATTTTCACTCTATTTTTAGTCGAAGGAAAGAGTCACTTGTGAAACAATTCTTTTTTATGTTGCAAGGAATTATATAGAGACGATGTAAGCAGATAAGATATGAAAAAATCTCTCTTAAAATTAGGAATTATATAACAAATCGTTACAGAAAAAATAATGAAAAAAAGATACGACTCGATAACGTTCATTACGTTTAAAAAGTGTAAGTTCTATACTTATCACTGCAAGGTCCGCATCATTGCAGAAACATTGAAAGTAATAAGTTATACATTCGCATCGCATACATCTGGCTATACTAGGTGTTCCACGTCTTTTAAGAAAAATCTATGGTCGGGCTTTTTGCGATGATAATAAGTTTCTTTATACTGTAACAAGTATATCGCAGAAACTATGTGCAGGCGATATTATTTATATAAAATAATTTTTACTGAATATTATTACAGACGCAGAAGAAATGAGTTATGTAACGTCATTAGTGCACGTGCGTTATCGATTGCAAATGCATTGCGTTCTACTTAGAAGCATATTTAGAAGCATTTTTAACGTCAAAATTGCAATCATGACGAATCGATCGACAAATTTTCCCTCACGAAACATCTATGATAACTTTCATTGTTATATTTGACTTAAGATTTGAAAATGATTCGACACTGTTTATTCAATGTGACTAGTTGTTTCGAGCAGTTGTAACATGCATGTTAAAATTACGTTACCACACGCAAAGATCGATTACTTACTTTGTTTGAGATAAAGTTTACGATCGTCGCGATTATCAATTTTGTAAATTTCTCAGACATATCACGCATCGGATAATTGTTATTTCAATCGAACAAATCGCCAAATTCGATATGTATATTCATCACGCGAGTGTTTCTTATAAAAATGATAATAATATGATTTTTGCGACATATCTGCAACCTCATTTTTTTTACAAAGTACTGAAAATCTTCCACAAAATACGATATTTAACTTTTTCTTCTCGAATCTATCGCACATTCTGCGTTCTTTGATTCATAATTTATCAAATGCAATCTCACATATTTCACTCACGACTTATCGACATACTGAAATTTGTCATATTTTATTCAATTAAATCGTTAATCGTTTAGAATGATCTTTAGAATGATCGCGAATGCGAAGTGAACGAAGAGCGATCGACGCGAGACGACTGACTGCTAAAGATGCTTGTTGAATGCAGAGCGATGTCAGTCAGGGATTTCATTGATGGAACTCTGAATATCACCGGACAACAAATGCGAAATAGTGAGTATACAATTTAAACATACGCAAAGTATCGTATTATATTGCACAATATGTTTTTTGACGCAAATCGCATTGATTTCCATCGAGATAAGTAAGGATGCCTTCACACTGCCACTCGAGACTTTTTTCACAATTTTCGTATTTTGAGACCACTCTTGCACTGAAATCACTTACCAAGTGTTGAAAGACACTTTTTTATATTGCCCTCTTTCCCCAATGCTAGACATATATCTATATTTCTATACGTGCTATATCTACGCAACATGTCAAATCAAGATTTCGTTAGAATAAAAACGTTTTGAGATAATCTAACAGTAACGTTTCATTACGTAGTTTTGTGTTTCGCTTCACAGGATAAATCAGAGTAAAGCGCGCGAATTTGTCAACGAAACGTTTATTTTCTTTGCTAATATACAGACACGAAGAAAAAAAAGGATTAGCTGAATTACAACGTGACAATGAACGAACCAAACGCATTTTCATTGAAGGAAACCGAATTCTAAGGATCAAATTTGGATTCGTAAGAAGAAGAAACTCGGTTTCCTTCGAACGAAAATACGTTTCGTTCGTTCATTGTCACGTCAGGTCAACTAACCTTTATTTCTCCGTGTCAGAACCAAATCAGAAATGAATTGATTGTTGTAAAAAAAATGGATACACTTCCGCACACGTAATTACACGAGAAGAAATAGTTATACGGATGTAACCGCGCAGGTGTGTTGATACACCTGTGCATATATTATTGAGCGGATGCGTCTCGAAGAAAGTGCGGGAGGCGTGAATGATGGTCGAGCTTAACAAGACTTTTGTGGTATCCGTACGAAGCTGAGGGTAAAGGGGGGAGAGAGGGCATCCTGTTTTTAGCTCCGTAGATGCGGCTTTGTGAGCGACGACGATGCAAATTGCAGTTGCGCTAATCAAAACCGACATTGATATCGGCTTAGGGAACAGGTCAGGAACAAGTCTCGCGCGAGCGGCGTCTCTTGCGCGCACGCTACGATATACGCGCCACCGAGATAATCAATCGATTGATTATTCGGTATGGCGCCTCACACGAGCCGTCACGCGATGTACCACGTGAAAACGATTACGAAAACGAAATCGTGCTGATTTTGTGCTTAGTGTGAGCGAAATGTATCGAACGGAGTGAGATGCTCCGTGAACGAAAAAGAGAGAGAAGGAAAAGAAAAGCAATAAAAAAACAAAGGTCACTCGGCGGAGATCTCATTAATTCTACTTGAAAAGTGATGAATAATAATCAAATATTTTCAGCGCAAGAAAGAACACTTTCAAACTTATTCTATGCATTATCATAAAGTTATGCACAAGGATGAACGTTCGCGTACATTACAATGCAGAGATGGAAGTAACACCTTACTTTTAACGTCGTTACGAATTATAATATTTTTATTAACGATGCTTGATAATCTTAATTTTTTCGTTGGCAACGATAACGCTAATATTATACTTTGATAATGATAACGAATATAATCCGTTACCGTTGGTAACGATAATGGTAACTCGAAATTTTTCCTTTGGAAGTGATAACGAATATAATCGTTATTTTCCCCTTTACTTTATGAGCAGCAGTAAAAGAAAAGACTTATCGGGGGGAATAACAAGGATTGTAACGACTCGTAACTTTTCGCATAACGATGGTCGTTTCTTTCCTTTCGAAGTAGATAAGATCGAGTTATTCTTAAAAAATAATTTTTCTTATACACTTAACAAGTAATTAGTCTTGGTACACATTACGTTAGAAATTAAAAAAATTCTTGGTGTGTCTCAGTGGAACACTATTTAATATGTAATGAAATAAGTATTTTTATTGAAAACTAAATATACTATATTTAATATATTGTTTGTATTCAACAAACCTAAGTCAAACAAACATATACACGAAATTCAAGGAAACCTTTCTCTTCATGTATGAAGCATTCCGTCTATTGTGTGGAAGCGAATTCGTCCGCTACTTTGCCTCTTTTTTCTTCTTCTTCGACTCGTTCGCCTCGTTCAATTTCTCGAGCTCTAGTTCGAGAGTTTTCTGTTTCCGTCGGCAGGTCGGTGTCTTTGAAAACCAGGCTGTAATATTTTTTTATTGTATCGTCAGGTGATGTGTTTGCGAAATATTATCAGCATTCATCGAATATTGCATTGTCGCGAACCTAAAAATGCATCCTCCTCCTCGCGATACACCGGGTCTCTGAAACTCAACGCGTTCACCAGCTCGGCATGCGTCAAGGGATGAGTTCGAAGCTGCACCATACGTTTCGTGGTCATCACCTGCGCCGTACGTGAATTAATATTCGAACTGAAAATTGCAAGCGAACAGCGACAGTGTCGAAAAGGGTAATTTCGATACCTCATTGATCGCTTCTAAAATGGAGCCAATTGTAAAACCGTCACACGCTTTCGCCATGGCCGGCGTATCGAATTGCCGATTGATACCCGAATACTGGAAAAAGGGCCACAAGCTAACGACAAGCAGAACGATAAATGTGCATACATTAAAACATCAAATGTGTCACCCGTTATACGTTCTTGTTTTCGGCGCACCACGGCTTTTTTACTCACTTTATACAACAAATCCTTCCATATGAGAGACACGGTGCCGTAGTCCGGTCTAGGAATGTATACGACCTTGTCGTAAGTCTGATACAGGAGTTTCTGATCGCCGTCCCAGGGTTTGTTAGATGTCCCTATAAGCACAACTCGGTCTTCGCCCGTGATGCTCTTCACCAACTTCGGTAGATCTTTCTTCAAACGTTTCGGATCGGTCTTGTCGGTTTTTGGTATTTTTTTCACGAACGGTTTTTCCGCGTCGTCCATGAAGATTACCGACGGCTGCAGCAGCCGTGATACCTTTGGCAATGGGAAAGCTCTTGCATTCTGCACGTGACTCGTATGTGGAAAATCGCTGAGTAGCTAGACATTATACTCAGTAGCCCGATAAATTTAATTCATTATAAAGTAAAGTTGGAATTCAATATTCTCTCTTGTAGGGTAGCCAATCGGTCGACCGTCCGTAATTTTGATCACGAACCTTCGAGATCAGATGGATGAGCATGATCAGTCCTGATTTGCCAGGATATTTGCCGGCGATATTCGCCGGCGTGATGTCGAAAAGCGTGGCACCGAGCTCCGTACAAATCGCGTTCACTAGCAACTTCTTACCGCTGCCGTGCGGGCCAGCAATCAAGACCGATCTCACGACAGGCGTCAATTCTCTCAGGACGTGATCACCCAACGGGAGTACGCAATATTCGGCGATGAGTTGCCTCACGTCTCCTGATGTGCAATTCGATCGATTATGACAGATCAGGGTAAAAATTACTTCTTATCGCGGAGTTATTGAGAGAATCTTCACATCCGTAGATTCGATCGATCTGCAGACGTATCATGAAATCAGGAGGAATCCAATTAAACGAAAATCGAATCGATCTCTTGCTCCGAGACAAATGTGGAATTTGTAATATGTAAGAACGTGGTAAGAATGTGGGAATTTGTAATATGTAAGAACAAATGTCAACCATCGGAGTTTGGATTACAATTTATAAAACATAGTTAGGTGAAGGGTTCGGATGTACCGAGGGTGGGCAGCGGATCCTTTTCCTTCTTACGGAGGTCGTAATTCGCGAACGATTTTTCACCCTTGAACTCGTCGAGCGAGATTTCCCGGTGGAGCTTAATAATACCCTGAGTAAGCAGCTCCTCGAAGAGGGATTCGGTCGTTCTGTCAGGCGTCAGATCCTTCTCCTTTTTCCTCTTGTTCTTCTTGCCGCTCCTGCGTACTCGTTTCTGAAGTTTCTTCGCACGTTTCCCCTTGAAGCCTTTGTCCCTGTCCAACGCTGCCTGAAGTGCTTCTATATCGCCTAATCGCGAAATTGATTAACTAATTTATTTGTTCAGAGAAACAAAACGGTTCGGTCGCGGAACGAAAGCAAGTTGTACAGAAATCAATTTCAAATTGGAAATTAAATATATACATAATTTTTCATTTACCTCTCATCACCTGATCCACGCCCGCCCTGACTTCGTCCTCGACTTCCCTCGTCTTGTCCGCTTCTATCATATCGAGATAAGGTAGCTGCTCGCGATTCCTGGACTCGTCCTTGCCCCTCCAGACCTCCTGGTACTCTTGATTCGCGTGCACCAGTTCCGGCAGAAAGTTGGAGGGAACCGACTTGAATCCTAGATCCGTCTCATCCTCCGACTGCTCCGTCTCGCTGTCTTTCTTCGATTTCGAGCGTTTCGATTTCTTCGAGTCCTTCGACGACACCGCCGTGGACTTGCTCACCGTACTCTCGGTTCCCTGAGGGAAAGGAGTAAATCGATTCCGTAGGAAGTGCGCTTAAACATCGATAAATATTAAAAACGGTGAAATTTCGTATCACTTGTCTACTGAAGATCATTCGCGAGCCGCCGCTCTCAGCGGAAGGTAAATCGGGAATCTTCCCGGTCTGTTGGAAGTAAGTGTCGATCCAATTTCGAATCTCGCTCCTTATGTTCTCCTCCATCACGGCGCTCTTGTCCCTGCGAATTCTCTCCTTAGCCTCGAGTAACAAACTCTCGTATTGCCGCTGAAAATCCAATTGCTTCTCGCGCCTCTGCTGTTTCAATCTTTCCACTTGCCTGGCATTTTCCGTGACCACTTGGCTGGGCTGTAGCATACCTTTAAGAGGTATTTCATTAACGTCTTAGTATGTGCATATGAAAAGGCCGTTTGTTTTTCTTTCTATTTTTAGTGATTATTCCGAAAAGATAAGCGACAATGTCGGAACGATTGTTTATTCCAAGGTTGAAACATGTTTGTTTCCGCGGAATAGATTAAGTCCTCATTTATTCGGTGATACCGGTTCGACTCAGATTTCATTTCCATGCGTTACCTATGAGTAGCATCTCCTCGAGACGTCTCTTGCGAACCCAACGCCTGGTGATATATCCTCTCCATACTTTCTGAATCTTCAGCGCCGCAAGCTTTCCGCTCGTCTCGTCCTCCTCCTCGGCTTCCGGCTTGCTCGATCTCTCCTTCATTTCGCGGATTTCCTTCATAAACTGATATCGAAGCCTGCCCTGTCTCGCTCGCTCGTGGACCTGAAGTTCGGAGTTTACGAGTATGATGTGGAAAGTCGCGTGTATTATTTCATTATAAGTCTCGTACGTATTTCTAGGAATCACGAGTGAGACGTTATTTGGTTCTCACGACACCTGAATAAGTCGTATGGCCTGTGACTCGGTGATCTTCTCTGGCACGTCGGTGTCGCGGAACGCGCCGAGATTTCTCAGCGTCTCCTCCATGAACCTGCGTCTCTCCTCGATTTCGGTGATTCGTTGGCGTCTGAAGTATCTGGGCACGTGGATCTCGGCCTCCTGCGGCATGACGCCGCACTCGATCAACGCGTCGTCGTAATAATTGTGCTCGGCAAGATCGACGTTCACCAGGTCGTGCTTCAGCTCCAGTACCCTGCCGAGGCACGCATTCAGCGACTTTCTGATCAGAAAGCGTTTCTGCGGCTGTATCACCTGGTCGTAGCATCGCTCGAGTTTGTTGCACGCGAGCACGTATCTCACGTACAACGCCGCGACGAGGTCGTGCGCTTTCTTACGGTCCCGCTGGGGCTTCGCACCCTGAAGCACCGTGTCCGTCTGAATCGTCTCGGCAAGCAACGTGTGCGCCTCCATCCAGAGCTCGTCGTACGTCGCACTCGACATCTTCGTTCCTCGAGATTCTCTCCGTGTTCGACAAGGTGCCGATTGTTGGCCACCCCCGAAGGAAGGAGAAGCGATTGTCGGTTGCCGAGCAACCGAGTCGAGCAGCAGACGAACGAGCGCTGAAAATTGCGAGAAGTCACGCGAGTTCAATTAAGCGCTCGTCCGTTTCGTGTATTCCTTCGGTACGTGCAGTAGGTTGAAATGAATGAAACGGAAAGATTCTAACGTGACTCGCAAATCGATCTCCACGCTCGTTCCAGCGTTCGCGGTAGATTGTGGGCGCCAAATAAGCTCTTCGAAACGCCTTCTTACACATTTTAACAACTTAAATTTACAAAGTGATATAGAAAGCTTAAACTACACCTCCCCCCAACCGCTTCTGTAAATTTACATTTCCCATATGTAAATTCTCTCCCATCTCTCTCTCCCTCCCTTCTTTCCGTCCGGTCAATATTGTCCAACCGATACTTATTTCAAGATAACAACACTTAGCTTTTATAACTTGTAAAGTTTGTCTTGCTTGAGTCGTCGGTTTTCTAGTTTGTATGCTGCATAATCTCCTTCATTTTCCGTTTTTGTATGTTTCAGCATCGATATGCAGATAATGCATGTTTTATACGGGTTTTTCATGTTATTTTTTGCTTATTATTTTTCCCGCTGTCTTTCACTCTCCTTTTTTTGCGAGGTAAATTGTTTTGCTTTTTTCCTACAGATAAAAGGCGCCTTACTTTTGCCTTTGCTATCAGCCGTCATATTTGAAGAACTTTACGTTGCGTAATTTCGAGATGTCGTACGTATCGACACGTGCGGCTTTCGATAGTCGCGCGCAATTTTACCGACTATTCCGCGACCAGCGCTGCGTTCTCCAGGCCCCTGTTTCAAAACGTCATCTCGGCTGGGTGTTCGTTCGCGAATATAATTTCTGTAAATAGACAGCCGTGCGACGTCCACCAACCGTGAGTGGTGATGACAAGAAAGTATTCGCAGTAATGGCATCGGCACTGGAGCAATTTGTAAATAACGTTCGGACGCTTTCGAAACAAGGTACGCCGGAGATCCGTAGACATCGTGAAAAACGAGAGACTTAACCTCAACAACAAAGAACGGCGTGAGACGCTCTTTGTTGCGAGGCACCTTTCCTCGTCAGTAGAATCTCTTTCTTAAGTCTCGATTCGCATCGTACCTGATATAAATAATGAATTCTTATCTGAGGTGATACGTATATCTACACGTGTGTGCGTACATATATGTATAATGAGAGGATTAAACATTTATTTATTAAATCTCATCAATTGCTCTCGCAGGCAATTTCAGAGAATTATGCGAGGTCATAAGCAAGAGCGCAGAAGTGTTAACGAAGCACGGACAACACTTGGATAATGTTTTGGAAACGTTAGATCTGCAACAACACTCGTTGGGCATCTTGGCGGTGCTCTGTGCAAAATTTTCACTACCCAATCCTAACGGTGGGAATAACTCAGATGCAAATAAATCATTATTCAACCAGGTTCAGGAATTTATTATAGGATGCAATGGAGAGCAAGTTAGACTTGCTCCAGATACATGTAAGTGTGAGAATTCTTTTTCTACAATTTTGGATCAATACCTTAGTTGCCTTCTCGTTATCTGAATTAATGACATTTCTATTGCAGTTAAATATGTTTTGTGAAAAATTCTGACATTATAGGTATTAGGCTTTGTGCAAACAAGATCCTTGTGTGTAATGTTGATTTAATGCGATCGCACTTGTCACTATATGTAATGTCGCTACACATATACTGTTAATAAATTATATTCACAGATGCAGAATTATGTCACCTGCTTACGCAAAGTCTGGTGGAATTGAAAACTCCATTGCGCGGGATTGAATTATTGCGTCGCGCGATACGCAAGATACAGCTGTTCGACAGCCAATTGACTTCGATACATGCCGATCTTTGCCAACTATGCCTTTTATCGAAATGCATGAAGCCGGCGCTCGAATTCCTCGACATAGACATCACGGGCATTAGCCAGGAGGGCGGCCAGTTCGACTCCAAATATTTTTTACTGTATTATTATTACGGCGGCATGATATATACAGCTCTGAAGAATTACGACCGGGCATTGTACTTCTTCGAGGTGTGCGTGACGACGCCCGCGATGGCCGTCAGCTACATTATGCTGGAGGCTTACAAAAAGTACATCCTGGTTTCTCTGATATTGCACGGAAAGGTGTTGAACCTGCCAAGGTACACCAGCCAAGTAATCAACAGATACATTAAGCCGTTGAGCCAGCAGTATCAGGAACTAGCCGCAGCCTATTCGGTCAACAGCTGCGACGAAGTGCAGAATATCATCACCAAGTATCAACAGTTATTTGTCAGGGATCATAACCTAGGACTTGTGAAACAGGTGCTCGCTTACTTGTACAAGAAAAACATACAGAGGCTGACGAAAACGTTCCTGACGCTTAGTTTAAGTGATGTTGCGAGTAGAGTTCAATTGTCGGGACCTGCTGATGCGGAGAATTATATCTTAAACATGGTGAGTTTTCATGTCGTGTGTGTGTGTGTGTGTGTGTGTGTGCGCGAAAAAAGAAAATCTTCGCTATAGTACTCAAGAATCGAGTGAAGGATAAGGATTTTGTTACTTATTCATAATCCCGAAACTTGATTCTCGACAATCGCAGAAGTTTGTAACGTTTATATTATATACGACCGGCATGGGTGAAATCAGCGTTCAACCCTCGATTTCTGCGTGCTTTTAGATCGAGGATGGCGAAATATTCGCAACTATTAATCAGAAAGACGGCATGGTGGTGTTTCACGACGACCCCGAGAAGTATAACTCGCCTCAAATGCTAGCGAACTTCGAGAAGGAGATGGCGGCGTGCACGGAACTGGACAAGCGAGTGCAAGAGATGGAAGAGGAGGTTGTCCTTACACCACAATACGTTCGCAAAGCGTGCGGACAGAACGATCAGGACGACCAAGCTGCCGGACCTACACCAACGAACGTTACGAATGCGCAAGGTCAAACTAAACACAATACCTATTCTATGTAACATATACATGTCGTTGTGCGTTATCTTTATTAAAAAAGAACAACAAAAGGAAAAAAAAATGAGTCGTCATGGAGAACCTTGTTGAAAATCGGGATTTCAACATCTGAAAGCCTGTTCCGGACGATTACGGCAGCATGACGAGCGCGAGACTCCTCGCGTTGTCTTCGTTTTGTAGGAATTCTCACTAATGAGAATCACGCTGGTAAATACGCGAGACGTATTGCTAAAGTCGACAATACGTCCGTAGCAGGCTTTGTTATCAAAGTTACCGACGAATTATGTACATGTTATAGGCATGGTGATTAATATATTGCGATATTTCGTTACAGGCTACACGTTTTAGAGAATTGAGAAACATACGTCGATGCGAACTATCAACTGCGTACTTGCAACACCGTTTCTCGCACGCGTTTCAAATCTTAGTCTTTTTTTTATGTTAAGTATCTTACTGTTTTTGGAAATAGAAACACACTACTTCAGACATGATAATTTTAAATTTTATACATACACACGTATACACATAGATGCGGAATAATCAACAAACACCGTATAAATATGAAACGTTAATAACAATTTTTATTCAAGTTATCGATGAAAAAACAGCTACGAAAGGACAGGCTTACAAGTTAATGCAACTTTTTTACTCTGGCGTCATTAACGATTAATAATTTATAAAACTGAAACTCCCTTTGAAACCTTCTTCTTGTAATTTTCAGGAATGTATAAAAGAAATCTTCGTTCGTGCTTATGACAAGTTTGTTAATCCAAGCTCAGTTGTCATAAAGATAAATTGAGGCATCTCTATGATAACAATTGACTGATTTCCTTCGAGATCGTCTCGTAAGTTTCTTTCGTGTCATTAGATCCATCAATGAACGTTATAGTCGCGCGTAACTCGGTGTCTCGCGTAATTTCACTCTCGTATTCCATGTACTCGGGCCACACCACTTTGTCGAAATATCCCGGCACATCGGGCGGGTCGTACGCACGATCTTTCCTCCGTCCCCAACATTGCTCCTTCGTCAACGTCAAGAAGTACTTGCGATCACACAAATCCGTAAGAGCCTTGTGCCGGAACAACAAAAAGCCATCCAGTATCAGCATACTTTTTTCCGAGCGCGCTGCGTCTTTCGATTCGAGTATCCTCAGAACGTCGGAATGCATCCTCGGCATATCCAAGCTCGTCATCAAATCCCAGTTCAAATGATTCAATTCCGTCACTTTGACATGACGCGGATCGTCCGGCGGCAAGAAGTAGTCGTCCTGACGCACCATGACAGATCCCGGGAAGTTATCGCGAATTTTACGAGCCAGCGTGGTCTTTCCGCTGCAGGTCGCACCGGATATTCCAACGACGAACCACCGATTCGTTGTTGCCATTTTTATTTAGTGAAAAACAAACGAAACAACGAGCAAAATCGTTATGTAACCGATACTTATCACACACAGAGCTTAAGCTTACGCGGTTTATATCACGAATCGTAGCTACACGCGTGAATTGTGCAAACACGATACAACGATAACGTGGCCCGCTAACGTCTTTCACATGTAACCCGGAAATTGCTGTTTAAATTGCTATTCCACTTTCTCTGTCTTTCTCACAGACATGTACGGTCTCACATGGTACACGGTAAAGAGCACTAGGCCGCCGATGAAAATTAGACCTAAAGTCGCGGGAACCGTCAGAGCTAGATCGTACGAGTAAAAGAGAGATCGCAATCTATCGTCGTCGATAAACGGCAAGCCAATTACCCAAACGGTATAATAAAGGAACAGGACAAGTGTCAATATCAATACCGCTTTTCCCCTTTGGCAGTCACTACTGAACATTGCTGATGTTTTATAACTCTATTAATTTGTCATGTTGTCTCTATAATCCGACGTTAATTACTTTATATATTCTTGTTCGAACTTCTTGAAATCTTCTTCTGTGAAAGCTGTTTCCTTTGGCTTATTGAGTTTATCCTTCGATTTTTCTTTCCTCTTCATTTGTTTCTTTACAGCACGTTGCAACAGCTAAAAAAGATCAGTTTATTCTCAAAATTATTTAGGAAACTTTAAAGAGGAATATATATATATATATAATTTTTTTTGGTACTGTATTGCTTGTATATTGTGTATCTACCATCAAGCTTACAAAATCTTATCTGTTTTACAGTTTGCATTATTTTTCTATGTTAATTTAATGTTAATTATCCATTAACATGATATAAGCAGAAAATAATATGTATAATAAATACAAGCAATACAGGGTTAACAAATTCATAAGATACTTTGCATACTTTGTTCGACATTTCAGAACTTAATTGATTAGTTTTAAGTGAAAGAAGTTGTTGAACATTTTCCTCAGTAGGATCTTTCTGAGATGCTAGATGTTTCTTAACTTCCTCAACGGTAACTCTGTTGGATCTGCCCAAGATAGCATTAATAGCTGTCCAAAAGAAAAAAAGATTATATTTTAGGCTTCCATTGTGTGAAGAAACACTTATTTTGTATTTTGAGTTAATGTAACATCCTTCATAGATTTATTTCCAAAATAAAAAAATAGGAACAAATCTATGAAGGATGCAGCATTAACCTAAAAGCCAAATTAAACAAAAGTTTATAATTTATAATGCTTTTAAAGATAATTATATAAATCACTTCTACAAATATTCCAAAGTGATAGTTAAGGCTTTTTATAAAGTAATATTAAGACAATTATATATACTAATTTGTATACAACAATCTGTGTATATATATATATATAAGGCTTAGATGACTCATATTAACCTGCTTTGTCTTCTTTGGAAGTAAACCTATATTTAGCAGGAATGAGTTCTAAAGCACCCGCATACAGAGCATCTTTACGTTTCTTTTTCTTCTGTTTCTTACCTACAAATTGTTACTTTATTGAAACATATTTTACTATAAACTTGTCGACACATAAATATGCACGTGATACAGTAAACTAACCTGGGTGCAGACCTGACTCGTTAGGTTCCGCAAATAATTTCAAACTTTTACGCAAGAGTGACTTAGACATTGCGTGCGTGCGAGTAGACAACGCATCGATTTACCACGCTAGAGATCCCGGCAGAACTAAACATTGTAGGTCCCGTATGCATGTATATAATCTGTGTGCGCACCATAGGACATATGAAAGAGAGAGATAGGCCTAGACTCGATATGGGCTGGAGCGCCATTGGATGGATGGATTTAGACATTCCTCTAAAATAACGATTATTGAAGTTATTTACAATTTAATTCTTACAATGCACTTTGCTGTTACGTGAATTTTTATTCTATCACGAAATAACATTATCGTCGGTTGTTTCGAAACAGTCTCATCCTGCCAATGTGTTAGACAAAATTGGTCTGTTCTTTTTAGCTAAACTGGTTGCACTAGTCACAATTATAAATCCGGCTTATACATAAAGTGCTATTTCATGTGTCGTATGATAATTTTATCAGATGTGCCAATTGGCTTTCGGATAAAGAATTTCTAGGGTGTCCAGAGAAAGTGTTAGAGAAAACCAATCGACACATCCGATAATATGACGATAATATTTTGTAGTCAATAAAATGAGCCGCACAGCATTTGAAAATAAACTCAATACGGTCTTAAATATAAAATCCGACTATCAACATTGGCCAAAGGAATACTTGCTCTTTCTATGTTGATTAAATTCTACTCTATCCGTCGAGTAGAATTTCTGAACGCACTCATTGAAGACAGTGATTAATAGTCCGATTCTGTAACTTTTAACAACGTTATCATTACGGTATCGTTGCGCAACTTTCCTGCCAAAAATTATATCTGCAATGACGACGCAACGATAACGACATTATCATTAACAGTTGTAGAATCAAGACCTAACTATTAAAAAGTCACGGATCTAACCGGTTGCTTCAGAGTTCGGCCTCTACTTATTTAAACTTAGGCGCTGTTATCAGCTTTAGTCAGCTGATATCGCTGATATGTGACGGGTATCAACGAACATGGCGGAATCCGCGAATAATTCGGATGATGACCGACTCTCGTGTAAAATCTTGATTATCGGTGCTGGTATGGCCGGATTGTCGGCGGCGAATCATCTGCTGAAGAACAACGAGACGGATTTTCTTATTGTCGAGGCGCGCGGACGGATAGGTGGACGAATTGTTGCTGCGCAAGTCGGTACGATCAACGTAACCTCTCTTTTATCTTGTCAGAGCGTTTATTTTCATTGGCAAGTTTAATCAACATTACGGTACGATGTTGTAATGACGAATCTTATAATTACAGCGATAATACATTAGGATATTTAGAATGATCATTTGTCCGTTTAACTCTTGAATATGTACAAATCGTGGAAATGTCTGCGATGACATAAGATTTGAGTAAATGCCCCAGGTTGGCGCTATCGAGAAGGATACGAGTTTAGTTATCGGAAATGGTTCGATATTGTTTCTGTATAGCGTTCTTTTAAAACTGGACACTTCGCAAAATATTCCACACTTGTACGAATCGTTGTTCCCTTGTCTGTTCTTCATTCGAGAAGAGCGTTCTTTTAAAACTGGACACTTCGCAAAATATTCCACACTTTACATGTACGAATCGTTGTTCCCTTGTCTTCATTCAGGCAACGAGAAAGTTGAATTAGGGGCAAACTGGATCCACGGTGTGTTGGGAAATCCAATGTTCGAGCTGGCAATGGCAAACGGCTTGATAGACATCGTACGTGTGCCGAAACCTCATAAAGTAGTGGCGGCATTGGAGGATGGAAAGCAGTTGCCGTTTCCAGTATTGCGTGAAATCTACGAGGCTTACGTGTGTTTTCTGAGGCGATGCGAGGAATACTTCCTGAGTTCGTACAGTCCGCCGGACGGAATAAGCAGTGTAGGAGCGCACATCGCCTTAGAAGCTGAAATATACTTGTCGTCTTTGCCGCCTGAACAGAGAAGAGTGAGGCAATTGATATTCGACTGCCTGCTCAAGAGAGAAACCTGTGTCACGGGTTGCGACACCATGGACGAGGTGGATCTCTTGGAGATGGGTTCCTATGACGAGCTCCAAGGCGGTAACATTAGTCTTCCAGACGGGTACAGCGCTATATTGGAGCCAGTTGCGAAGCACGTACCGAAGAATCGCATTCTTACCAAGCACGCTGTGACAAAGATCAGGTGAGTCTTTAACGATTGGTCCTGCCACGAATCCGATTGTACCGATGTGCGTGTTGATTTATACGCTGAGTTCGACTGGAATACGTACGTGATTTATTTTATTAACACATACCACTGATCGATGAAACTTGAGGACGAAAATTGTGTGATCGAAAATTGCGTAGAGGGGAATCAGACGCAGACGTGGCGAGCTCGAAAGAAAGAAAGTAATTTGGGATGCCCTATTCCCTCCTCACGTTTTCAGGTGGCAGAAACAGAAGCGTTCCAGCGTCAGCGCCGGCTCTACGGAGGAGCTCGAGTCCAACGTGGACGGCCTCGTGGAAGTACAATGTGAGAACGGACGGACGATCAGCGCGCAACACGTGGTTTGTACGTTGCCGTTGGGCGTTTTAAAAAGGACAGCTCAGGACATGTTCGAACCGTCGTTACCCGCTCACAAACTCGAGGCGATAGACAGACTGATGTTTGGTACAGTGGACAAGATATTCCTCGAGTACGACCGACCTTTCCTAAACCCCGGTGTGTCGGAAGTGATGCTCCTCTGGGACGACAGCCGACTGTCCGAGGTCGAGAGGGGTGACATCGGCAAGACTTGGTTCAGGAAGATATACTCGTTCACCAAGATCACGGACACGTTGCTGCTCGGCTGGATATCCGGTCGCGCAGCCGAGCACATGGAGAATCTGAGCACGACGGAAGTGGCGGAAGTGTGCACAACGATTTTGCGGCGATTCCTCAACGACCCGTTCGTGCCGAATCCGAAAAACTGCCTGCGCACCTCGTGGAACTCGCAGCCGTACACGCGAGGTTCCTACACCGCGATGGCCATCGGCGCTAGCCAATTGGACATCAGGAGCTTAGCCCAACCTCTGGTGCGGGAGTGGACGGAGGAGGACGGCTCGAAAGACGAAGCGAATAGGGTTGTGATAGCGTTCGCTGGCGAACACACCCATTCCTCGTTTTACAGCACGGTGCACGGCGCGTACTTGACCGGTCGCACCGCCGCCGAGCTGCTGTTGGACGCCAAGCCGGGCGAGAAGCAGGCGCTGAGCCTCAGTTGCGAAGAGACCAGCGACCTCAGCTCGTGGATACAAGGCATCTCCTTGAATTAATGCGCACTCTCTCCTCCTCCCTCGCTGAGAAACCAACATACGTTCAAGCGGCTAGGCCTTACTCGTGGACGTTTATAGACCCGTTGTATTTTTAGCGGCTATACATGCGCGCGACTTTACATTTTTCGTTCTGTAAATATATATTCATGTAGCGAGCCACACATACGCAATGTCGTGTATATAACGGTGCTTTTGGAAACTTGAAGACATTCGCGTGCACACGGCGAGCAATGGCGTGCATTTATTATCGTGCTGTTTTTACACACGTGCAATTTCGTTCCGTTGACGAGTCAAGGTGGTAAGATTGCGACACCGAGACGTGTCTGACGGGCTGTCACAGATATCACAGATGTAATCGACGGGAGACGCTTCGCTGTGAACATTAAAATACGGGGACTCAAGCTTGAGTGTGAAGAGGAATAGCGAAATTAGATTTTAATTGATATTATTTTTTAATCGTTAACATTTACACAATCACTGAAAAATGATCACTTATTGACCGAGACACGTCGACGTCTGGTTTTTATCGAGTAATTTAATATCGTTTACTGCCATGTATTACGATGTTGTGCACCGATCGTTACTCTTATTTGTCGTTTCTTTTTTACATTTGGCGGCGCTTACGTTTCAGCAACGTTTCCTCTAGAGACGCAGGGTGAGACCGGCCGGAAAATGACGGCGAACATTTTTTACATGTTCACCCAAGCGTTTATTTTATAAACTCCGGACGAATTTAGTACAATGTTATTCGCTAAACGGATGTAGATAAATATGTTAAGTCCAGTCGTATCCGAAGCTAGCCTAAACAATTTTTCAATATTCGCGCGTGATATTTCTAACGACTGCTCTTTACGTAAGCGATATCT
>NW_014554899.1:289512-316519 GCF_001313825.1 Dinoponera quadriceps | reverse complement strand
TGTGTGTATATATATATATATATATATATATATATATATATGTATGTATATATGTCTACGTAAAGAATACACATGTGCATATACAGCGAATTAGTAGTGAGATTTGTAAGGAAGTCAGAGAGGAGCGCCATCATGTGATGATGATTTTCATTCTCGACCCCTCTCTCGTACGCGTTTACTCGCTTGCTTGACTTCTTTATTATCACCTATTACACGTCGTATCTATTATTTAGCGAAGAGAGATTCCGTCATGGATAAACATTAATCTAGTCATTGAATTTGAAATAAATATGAAAGAAAATGCATTTGATAAAAATAACAGCATATTCCTCGATCAAACGCAATAACAAAATCACAGCGATATCGTACATCCATTTCTAAATCCACATCTTAGGAGATAGAACAATTATTAGATTGCATTAAGAAACCATGGAAAACGTCTTAAATCTACAGTTTCGAGAAACATACGTTACGCGTTAAAGAGAGCTTTGCAACATGTGTAATATATATATTGCATCTTTCTTTTTTTTTTAAATATGAATTTAACAGAGACGACATCGATCACGACTTCTCTGTCTCCTTTTTATCATACATACGGGCCTTTCTTCTTTGATATAGATTTGGTAGCAAGTCGTGGACGCTGACAGTCTATAAGTATAATCAAACGCATTCGATCGCCTTAACATTATAGCCTAGAAAATAATCGCCTTTACAAACTAGTAAGAAAACCGAATAATCGTGTCGACACAGTGCGCGTGGCGCTTTGAATAAATAATATCTCGTATAAGTAAACACGTGGTCAACGTTTGGTCGCGCGCGATGTATCGAGCGATTCAGCTGAGTCGCCTTCAGCTTCGTCAGCGCGTGCAGTTACGATTGATGTAATCACGCAGCCTAAAAGCTTCCTCGGAGGGGGAGTTGAAAATGTCCTCGTGAACCTCGTCATAATTCGACGTTGGAACCGCCGCGACGAACGTATCGATTGAAGTAATCCGGCCGCCAGCATTTGCAGCTTCCCGGCACCAAGAACCAATCGTAATACAGTCGCACCTGAAAGGAGGAATAACGAAGAAATTCGTACAGAATAAAGTAACAAATCTGAAATCTCACGTTAAATGATACAAGATGAAATTATCGAAATCAGAGACCGACTCGTTATGTCACGTTAACATCTTGACGACGGATAAAATTTCGCCGAAAGTTTGCTAAAATTGTGCGCACGTGTCCAAAGGACTCTCATTTCCCATTGCCAACGCGTATTTGTACGAAAGCAAGATTTCTCGTTCTCCGTCATTAATGTATTAAGGTACGCGTAATTCTTTTACCCACACAGAAAAAACTCGATCCCTGCAACTGAAATTAAAACTCGGTCGAGACAACTGAGTTGAGTAATTGTATGGGCGGAAACTTCCTATAAGAATTTTTCTGTTCCTACAACGGAGTTTTTGTCCGGTCCCCAGGGAGCGGAAAATTCAATTACACCGACGGAATTATTTTTTCCATACAACTCTGTTTAACGGAACAATAAAGGCGATAAAAGTAGAGAAGGGAGCAAAATGAGGATGAGACATTGTGTGACATCGCGCGCTCACCTGGAAGCAGCCCATCTCGTCGACACCGTCGCAGTGCTGCTGAACGCTACCGTTGTTATTACGCGCCTCCCCCGTGCTCGCGCGTTTCTGCAGATATTGCTGGTAATTTTGAAAATCGTGGACCGGTGGCGGCGATCCGGAGATAGGTTCTCGCGCGGGACCGGTCCCAGGACCGGAGCTTTGATTCTCCTCTATGAACGTGTCCGGATAAAATATTTCTGCGACCAGCAGACTCGTCCATCTTGGTGACGATAAGCATCCCCCATCCAAGTAATGACATCTCGATTGCCTGCAACCATGTGTCTGACTGAAACGCGTTCAACTAGCTCACTAGCATAACTAATGCATAAAAATTACATTAATAAAAAAAATAAAAAAATAATATTTTCGTAATATCATGAATATATCTACCTCAACTTCGTTTTAAATTAATATCTATTATTTAGGTAATGAAATAAATATGTAGAAACATTTAATTAGTAATCTTGCTCGATAAACACTAAATTTATGAGTGACTCGTTGGACGCGCCACTGAAAATACGGCACCCAACGCTATAACAACCTTAAGAGCGTCAAGGTAGCATCAAAATGCCGACTTGAGTCAATTCAAGCTTCGACCTTTCGAGCTTGGCATTTAAACTTGGCTGACGCGCGGTAGTCGATGAGATCCAGTTGCGATCGATATCTTACATGCATCTGGTGAGTTCAATCGTTTGCGTGAAGTAACCTTCGTACGGTATCTGTACCACGTATCTCCAGACACCCTGGTAATTCTTGGCGAAAACGGGGGTGGCGTATTCGACCTTGGCCGGGCACGGTGTCGGTGGTCCCGTGTATTCCGTTTTCTCCTGCGACGGAACGCGTTCACCACGTCGATACTCGGACGTCGACGGCTCGTCCCGACGCTCGATAACCGACGCTGACGACGCGATCGGTTCGCCTTGAATCGCCTTGTATAACATGCACACTCTGCTCAACGAGAGAGAACAGTGTCGATTTACGGTCGATTCCTAATAATTAATTTGCGACACTCTGAATCGATGCGTTGGAGCTACAATACTCACACACCACCACCGTTTTCGCAAAACTTGCGGCCGTTTCGATTGGAATCCGTAGTCGAATCTGCCGGACTGGATCTCTTGCTTCTACCACGTTTCTCCTCCTCGTCTGTATCGACGCTGCGGAGAGACAGACTGTTAATTGATTTGATACGCGCGATTATACCAAAAATTAGCGTATCCACTAATCAAATATTAATTAAAGATCAATGTAATTTTTTTTCGTTTCTTCAGTCCTAAGAGAAAATTTGTCAGATAGCATGTACAGTCTACTCTACCGACTATGTCGTTTAATTAACATTTTAGTAATTCAAAGACGAAATTGACGGTCGAATTCGGAAAATTTTTAAACTTCGAGTCCCTTACGAATTCTGCGATAGCGGGTGCACTTTGGCAACCTTCGGCAACGAGTCGTCGGCCTTGAGGATCGGTAACGCTTTGCTGAGAAACTTGAGAGTGTGATTCTTTATCAATGCGCTGCGAAGAAAATTCATAAATAGTCGGTTTTCTTTTTAATCGCCGATCGTTGATCGCGAATTCTAAAATAAACATATGTGATTACTTACAAGGGATACGACGAGCCGTTTACATATTGTTTCATCGGATTCCGCGGAATGTAGCCTTTGTTCAAGTCGCCGCAGATATTATGTATCGAAACATACCCCTTTCCCTGCTTGCCGCTGTCTGAAACCCAAACGTCACGTTCGAACAGGCTGTTTTGTCAATGTAGTGGATAGTGAAAAAAGAAATATTTCGTGCTTTACGAGTAAATAATAAAACGTTCTAATATAATTTAATTCGAATTGTCTGTTTTCGTAGTTGTAGTTTTTCATCTAGATACCGAAGCATTCTTTGTCGCTGTCGATGTAGGGCGGCGGTCGAACCCGGGGTGGTTCCGCGTTCGGCGACTCGACGAACGCGTAGTAACCCTCCGGAGGCTCGTCCTTCCCCGCGGCTTCGTTGTCGTTGACGATCGGCTTGTTGTTATTTCTGAATCTCTCGTAATCCTCGGCGTAAGACGACGCGCACAAGAGTATCATCTGAAGCACACGCAGATCGCTTTCAGAGATTGTAAATATAAAAAAAATTACAATTAAAGTATAAAGGCATATGCTAAAATTGCGTAATTACATAACGCATGTGCACAAGGAAATCGAAAACAATCATGATTCGTGCGATAAAAAGATGTCTTTTATAATGGACACGCGACTGATCTACTTTCTTGCGCTTATACATTATGCACATTTGTCTGAATATGCCTTATCAAAGGTTAAAAAGAGCGAGCGCGTCTTTTCCCAACAATACACCGCATGTAGTATAATTAGGAGGTGGCTTTACCTCAAGTTCAAGACTAAATTAGTGGATGAACGATAATAAAAATTGCCAGTACTAATCTTCAGTTCTCTAGTTTGTCGTTCAACAATAGGCAAAATCGGTCGACTATCATTTTAAATCGTAGATTAGATTATTCAAAATTCAGTGAAAGCCATTCTGAGACCGCACACCGATGATTTCTGTTTCAACATCGGTAAATCGATATGATCGATGTGGTCGATGCGATCGACACAACCTATCGACGGCAAATTTAAAATGGTATAACTTCATGGCGTTGAGGCCATTATGGCGGACAGTGCGCGCATTTTACTCGTGTGCGGGCTTAGATTCTCGAATGGAAGAAGAAATTCCGGCCGACGGCGAGAGAGTCGAGCCTGTATGGAATTTGTGTGTGTGACGAGCAAACAGGTAACGGCTAATGAGCATTACGTTATACGTCGCGCCGCATCGACACACCGGTTGCAGTTGGAATGGTGTATCGCCTCGTAGTTACCGAAGTATGCGTTCGTGACGCTAACGGTATACGGTCCACGCTCTTCGCTGCGGGCCGCTCAGCCTATTTTATAACGCGCGCATTGAGTCGAGCGTTGTCCTACTAACCGAGGCGTTATACCGTTTCATCGACGAATTTCACACAACAGATTCCACGGTCGATTTTACTCATTCCACAAGTAATTTTACGATTAGTGATCAGCGCGCGCGCGCACGGCGGGACGCTGTCGAATATCGAGGCGTTCTGAATTTTCTAACGATTGAACGGAACTCCTCTTTATCGAGGACGCGATCGAATCCGCGTTAAGTTACGTTTCTTTCCAACACGAATCAACGACGATTGATAACTCAAATCTTTTTTAGTCGAAATGTCTATTGGGGATGTGCAAAAAAATCTTGGACAGCAATCGTATAATTTTTCTTTAGGGCGGAAACGTGAAAAGTGAGACATTTTTTCACGCAAGTTTTTTCAAATTAAAAAAATTTACACATTTCACGAGTTCACAGCCAGAGAAAAAGATTCATTTCCTCCGGGAGGTCAGGGGAGGGGCGGGGTAAATTTTATAATTTGAAAACATTTGGAAATGTTCAATTTTTATATTTCCGCCTTACGAAGAAATGCTTTGATTGCTGCCCTGCTATCTGAATCTTCTGTCGCAAGAATCAAACGAGAAATTTGTATAGAAGATTCCATTAATGTCCCATTCCCTAAGCATATCGGAAATCAAGAGTTTTGTGTTCGAATATTCGTATATCATGACTGGTAATTATTTGTTAGTCCGGCAACGATCCTCCAAATCAGCTGTCATGATGCACAGGTATTTTGAAATAATGTATCTGATTTGAAATTTTCAATGCCTAGGAAGATTTACTATATCGAGAATAGGATTGCGTTAATGGAATCTTCCATACGCTAATATCAGCCAATTAATAATTACATATAGAAACAAGTAGAAAGTGTTAACGAGACATAAGAGCGTCTCTCACATGACGAAACTGGCGACAACAAATGTTTTTCCACAAGCGAACAAGTCCCTATGGTTGTAAACCTTGCACAAATTATTACCGCTATGCGGGGAATGCATGTGTGAATTAAATAAAAATACACGCATGCCGGCACGAATACCTGTAGCCCGATTTTCACGATAAGAATACCGTAATACCGTTACCGTTGTTCGCGCTTTCAATTTTTCGCCGGGTATCGAGCGCGCCACTTATACCGACGTTTACGAGTTCAACGATAATAGAAGAAGAATAACGAACGAATTGACTCTCGTAACGCAGCGCATTTGATGGTATTCGAAGGAGACTTTTCACGGTAGATATCCTTCCCGTTGCCCGCGTCAAGTGGACGTCCGTCCTACTTTCTTGCGGTAGATCCGAGCGTTAGGAAGCGCCGATACAGTTACGAAGACGGTGACGTCTCCAAACCGGTATCAGGAGACAGAAACGGTAGACTCGATTCATTTAGCGCGCCGCGATCGTGCTTACGGAACTTCCCACTTAATGCAGAATTAATTCCTCAATTATGTCGAAATTCCGTACACTCCATGTCGCATTCTGACGTTGCAGAAACCGGACTTTCGGAAAACTACTATATACGGATCCGATCGTGGAAGAAACATCGCGGAAAGAAGGAGAAAAGCGAGCTGAGAAATATTAAGATATCTTAAGTACGAGTACACGGCATCTCTGACACTGAAACATCTAATAGACGTCTCGGGACGTCTTTCAGATATGCGTGTGCCTCGGAGAACATTTCTATGTTTGTGCTGAAGTGTTTTCAGGCGGAAAGAAAAGCAGAAGTTTAATCAGAACGATATATCCGTTAGTTGTCACGCAAAAAGTAAGCGATAGTTAGTACACATCTCGAAATCGTAGCAATAAAGAATACTCGTGACTTACGACAAAAGTGCGAAATTCCATGGCGCGTTTGTCGAATCCGACGTGAGCAAAGAGAGAAGGAAACACGTGCGCTTTTCGCGAGAGATCGTTGTGAATCCACCGAACTTTCCTCGAGAATTATCTCGCGAAGCCAGTCTTCTGGCCTCTCTACCAGCCGACGGTCATTGTAAAACTGAATTTCTCACCATCCTGTAGCGTAGAACAGCTCGATAGGCCGCTCACCTGCCCGCCTACCTTCACCTTGTCCGTGTACTTGACCGTCAGCGAGATGGAGGTGCGAGGAGGAAGAACCGTGCTTTGATATTTGAAGTTCCTGTCTCCGCCGCAGTCATGTCAAATTACTATGTCAAAAGCGAAAAATTCCAAAATACCTTTTCGTTTTTAAATTTTACGTCGAAATCGACTATCTTTTTCGCGTGACCACCGATAATGCAAAGTGGGCCATTTTTTCGCTTAGTGAATTAATTCATATTATTTTGACATTATGATATTATCTCGAGACAAAGGTTCACATAATCATCTCTTGTTTCTATGTGGGCACAATTAGAGAGATTAGAAATCTTAATTCGTTCAACCCGAAATGATGGGGACTAAATCGAATTTCACACATTGTTCTCTTGTAACATTATTTTATTTTGTTTCTCGCTTCAACCGATATTTTTAATCAAATTGTCTCAAGAAGAACTAATTCTAGGTTCCTGGATTTATATATTTATGTTTTCTTATATTCTACTAATAATTTCTTACGTAAATAAAAGACGTTTCATAGTATCTAAGGAGACTGGTATTAGGCGCGGATTTGTAAAGATAATTATTATAAATTAGTTAACTGTTGGCATGAGTTGTGAACGAATAGTTCGTTAAAATTGGTTCGAGCATAGTGTATTTTATGGGGTAACGCGTGTATTTATGCGAAACTCTACGATATGAAATATTATATGCATAAAGACAAATGTATTTTTCTCGGAGAGTTATATACGTTCAGTCGCGAATGGTTAAATCGAGTTACATGATCGAGATAGGAGGGGAAAGACTTAACGCGAACGAGTCGTTAGTAAGTGACATTCAACTCCATCTCGTCTTTGTGATAGATGTTCACGTCCTTCAGCATCATGTTTGGTCCGTCGTAGTGGAAGTTGAGGACGGGCCTGTCCAACGGGAATCCGAGAGGCTTGTTGTCGAATTTATAGTTGCCGAAGACGCGGGACATGTAAGGCACGGTCTCACCCTCGAGCGGATTCACGTACACAAACATGGTAAAGGGCATGCCCTCCTTCTTGCCCTTGGGCAACAGAAGACGTTCCGGGAAACCGTAGAGGCGTTCCACGTAGGGCAGAGACTCCATGCCGTCCAAGCTGTTCAGCACCTTCTTGTAGAACACCTCGCTCGGCTCCGGGTCGGGAATAGTGAAGTAGCAATCTTGACTGTGACGCACAATCTTGTTGGCACCGGCGTTCACTGCGTGTGAAACGAAGAAAAAAGAATTAGATAAGCGGAATAGGATTGAAATCGGGTTATATAAGGGTTCGTTCGTTGATATTTAATTACTCTCTAAATTTTTTGGAGTGCAATGTCTTTCGAAAGAAGTGAAAATTTATTCGAATGGAAATACTCGAATGAAAATACACTCAGAATCATAAGTTAACTCAAATTCAGGGTGACTTCCATCAAACTTTGATTAAGTTAATACTGAAGCGAGAAGATCAGTCAGTCTCAGAAAGTAAGACTAATTTAAATTCTACTGGGAGAAAGATTGAGTTTGTACTAACAGTCGACTATAAAGTTGTCCATCTCGTAGAAATATTTGAAGTTCTCGACGAAGTCCATCGGTTTGTGATGAATGTCGTACTTCGGACCGAGGAAGATACGCACGACGGCTTTCATAGCCTTGTCGGCGTTGATAGCGAAGTGGAAGCTGAAGGGTTTGTGATTGAGACGATACTGACGAATCTTAATCAGCGTGCTCTCGGCTTCCTTTGCATCGTCGAACATCAGGCCGTTGTTAATCGAGGCGTCGAATTGGTCGAAGTAGGTGATCAGCTTGTCTACGACGAACGACTCGATCTTCAGTTCGGGATAGACAACCTCGTTTTTGTTATACGGTTTTTGATGCAGCTTGTACCTAGAAGCCAAATAAGTTAGGATTGTTGAGACCGAAATAACGAAGTGCACTCAATGAAAAACACGTTTTCCTCGACAAACTTATTGATTGCAACATCTAGCCCTCAGCAAATTTGTATTTTTCAATGAACTTCGGAATGCGTTCGGTATCCGCAAAAATTGATCGCAATCGAAAAATTTGGATTTACGGTGTTTCCTCGTAAGAATCGCTAAAAGACAAATTTTTGTTAAGCATGAGTACCTGTCGTAGAACAAATCGAATATTTTCTGGTAAATACGGTAGAAAGCGGGGTCCCTCATGGCGATGCTGAAGTACTCGAGTGCGCTTGGAACAATTTGGTGGGTCGTCGACGGCTCCAAGTTGTAGCCGAGGATCTTCTTCGCGAGAAAGTCGATGTTGCCGTAGTACTCATAGTTGTAGGAGTCCGCATTGCCCTCGACTATGTTGCCGACCATGTTGAGACCCCCGGGCGTGTAGATGTTGAACATCTTGTTGTTCATATCCTTGATATATTCGGAATCGATGGACGCGAGGATTCGAGACTCAAACTCGCTTACGTCCTGTGAGAACGAGAAAAGATATTTTCATTAAAATTGTCGTAAGATCCATTCTCGCTAAAAGCGTGGAACGAATTTAGATCGACTTTGCTAACGCGGAATAGCAAAAAAAGAAGTTTCCGGTACAATTGAGATCAATCATCGCACCTTTATGTACTTTTGCTTGTAATGCGGGAACTTGCTGAAGTATCCTCTCTGCGGGAATGGCAGCCCGTTGTGGTAGGTCATCGTCGGGTAGTATCCAACGAAGAATTGCCCGTTCCAATCAAAGTCCTCGACTTTACCGATGTCGTTAGACAATCGTTCCAAGTAGTAACGCATCAGCAACAGTTTGTGACCGTATAAATACGTTTCGCCACGGAACTTTTGCAATCCGACCTCCTCGCTCTTCAACCAGACTGGATTCTCCTTCCGGAAGTAGAAATAGTAGGTATTCAAGCCAATGTCCTCGGTGAAGTAGTTGAGCTTGTGCTCGACATCGTACTCGCGCGACAAATACCACCCGGAATAATTCGCCGGGATGGTGTAGGTGTTGTAGCCGCTGAATTTCTTCGAGTCTGCGTTGAACGTTAAAATTAACGTTAAAATTATTCAAACGATACAAAGCTGAAGAAGAGAATCAAGTTGCCAAGCCGCGCCTAATTTCACCGTTCAGACTTTTGCTGACTTGTACGGAAGTTTTAGAAATTTTGAAACAGAATTATATCTCAAGAATCCTATTCTTCGGATTTTTCTTACATCACATGTCAAGATAAATCGGTTTACTTCACGCGTCAATTAGTTCGATCGTTGCTCACCGAGTTTGCCGAAGAGTTTCGCGTGATGCGCCTTCTCGAGCACCTCAGAGTTGTAGAATGCATACGGATACATCTCGTAAGGCGGTGGTAACTGGATGAATTTGGTGTCTGCGCGACAAATAACGGCCGTGTACAGGGTGTCAAAGAACTGCATTTCGTTTACGTGAATGCGCGCCCAGAGCGCGGTTTTGTAGAAAGTGTCGAAGTCCTTGGCATAGTAGAACATACGAAACAGGGCTTCTTGTTCCTTCTGGAGCTTCGGATAGTACGAGGAGAATATCTCGCCGCGAGGGAGCATACCATACTTATACAGGTAGAGGAAATCCTTCACCACGGTCTATGAAATTATGCAAAATCGGCGTTAAACGATCGATCGGTTTGTGCTGTGAAATATCTAAAATGAGATTAAAACTGTTTTATCGTAATGGAAATATCCTGCTAAAGAAAATCAAACGCTTCGATTGTCAACGCAATGAGAAACACGTAAAAATGCAGACGAATTAAAACACAATAAATTAATTTAACGTACGTAAGTAAAAAAATTTATACTCAGAGGACCGTTACGAGCTTGATTTCTATTTTAACGTGTACAAAGAAAAAAAGATTGGATGAATTAACATGACAATGAACGAGTCAACAACGTTTTCGTTAAAGGAAACAGAATTTCTGGTCCTTATGAAGCAAATTTGGTTTTTAGAGTCAGAAATTCTATTTCCTTCAATGAATACACGTTTGGTTCGTTTATTATCATTATCGTTAACCCAACCTCTTTGTTCCCCGTGAAAATGCAACAGTGTCTTGTTATTTCGTGCCAATTAAAACGTAAACATTTACCGTGTTAGTGTAAGAATCGATGTTAGCTTCGATATTGTACGACTGGCCTTCCTCGTACAGGCTGGGGTTTATGAGGGATGGTTGCTTGTAGTAGTACAACAGATTGTAGATCTTTTTCTGCTTGAGGAGAAAGTCCTTGTCGGCGATTTTCGGGGTGTGGTGGTCCGCCGCTACCAGAGCGAGGCAGACGGCCGCGACGACGGCCAATACCGCCATCCACTTCATTTTTCCAATTTTCCGTTGAGCCGTAGAGTAGTCTTAGCTTGAGAGACAGATTCTGTGCGACGCACCGACGACGGAACATGCACTTTTATACACTTCCATCGAACGCGCAATCCGTATCAAACCGATAGGGTCACGGGGGCGCCGAGCGAATCGTATTTCGATATCGGATCGGTAGGCTTTTTGCTCTCGTTTAAATCCACCACCGCCGGTATTCGGTGTTGTTCCAATGAATCATTGTTTATGGATGCGATTGCAGATGTTCACTATTGTTTGTTCATTATCAATTGTTTGTCCGTTCAGTATAATGTCTGAGATGAATTCGGTAATTGAGAAATCGATAAATTGCTACGATGCGTCTGACGACAGATGAAGCGGTAATTCCCTGAAATAACAGCGCATGTAACGAGTATCCCGTTCGAATTTTTCAACACATAGAAAAAATGAAGAGAGTAGTGATCGGAAAGAATGTTAATACATTGCCAATCATATAAGTTACATCTTATCAAACTTAGAAAGCTATGTATTTCGTGAACGGTGCGCAGTAAAATATTTTGACACCTGAATTTTCACGATTCTTGCATAATAATCAGATCAATAGTGAACGTGATGACAAATAACATCAAATAATATGTTAAATCAAAGCCAATATATAATAAAATGTAACAGCAAAACTAATCATTTTTCTTCAGAATCATTAAAGGGATTAGGTTGATCGGACAACAACAAGGAAAAAAAAATTATCCTATTGGTTGGCAAATGTTAATACGATTATCTTGTATATTATATTGATGACATTCGTAGCCTCGCTTCGTGTCATGCCCCCGACGAAAGATAACGCCGTTCATCGAACGAGAATTGTCGATACATTTTCGCACGAGAGGTCATCGCAAGGATGTTATCTTCAGAGACACTTAATCGCAATCGATCAGGAATATATTTGCGTAAGCGTTTCATGCGGTAGAATCATGTTTACAGCAACTAATGCGCTCGTCAGCTAAATTGTTTAATTTGTCTTTTAGCAGGCGATACTGTGGAACTTCATTACGACTATAAATGTAAATATTCGCGTTTATCGGCCGCGACTTTTGACTTACATTCAAATTATAAATATGTCTTATCATTTACTACGTGATAATTTATTTTTGATCTCTACAGTTCTCAGTTATAATGATATTTCGAAATGGTGCTAGATTTCAAAGTTATATATATTGAGTCGATTTTGAGTGAGTAGGAAATAAAATTATTAATTATTACTGAATCTGTAGAACTTTTATAGATTATGGTATATTTACAAGTTTTCAGATCTTTTCCTTCGAAAACTAAAGAAATGAGTAATTTCTTCATGTACTGAGATTTTATCAGGTAATCAAAAATGTTCTGACATTCATCCAGTTTACGAATTTGCGAATCACTTTTAAAAGAGCAGCGCTAATCAAACTCAAAGGCATTCTGTTTCTATACAATAATGCATATGACACGTGTGATCTGTGACAATATTCATATTCTTGGGTAGAAACTTCTTACGCATCCTCTTTATTCTACTGACTCTATTTTTAAGCCTAGACAATCATCTGTGAAATCAACAGTTCAGAAACAGAAGAACTATGAAAGAAACATTGGAAAGTTTCTTTACCATCAAAGATCGTAACTTTTGCAAAAATGATATTAATAAACTTATTTTCCATTAGGAAAAAGTTTTTACATGCGTAACTATTTTGATGAATAAATTGGTTTCTTTTTACATTTTTGCATTTTTTGTCATAAAAAAACGCCAGAACTTTTTTGGTTATCTAACAATGACCAGATTTCATACTGTTGCACATCACAATTGTACTGACCTTTGAAATTTTGTTTGAATTTTGGACATTGCTCTTCAGCAACTGATTTTACATACTAATTATTATTACTGCTACAATTATTATTACTACTTAATTATTTATTACGTAATAATCATACACTTATACACGCATTCCAATTAAATATCACTGCGAAAATATTAATATTTAATAAGTGCATTCGTTGCATGTGCGTGTGACTATAATACGATCGATGGGTTGGGCGGCGTGAAAAATAGCAAACGACAGATCGGTAGTGAACAGCTGTGAGTTAAGATGATAAAAAAGTGCGCATATCGCGACTTATTAAGTCTGCCGTCTGACAGTTCGATAATTAATAATTCTCGAAGGGTTGTTTACGTGACCCGTGATAAATGCTCGCCGTACTTTGCAGCTTTGTTGTGACTAGAAAGCCATAGCGTAATCGTTTTTCTTTTTCCGAAGACAATAGGTAATCATCAACATATTATGTAGAAATAAGTCGATTCATAAGAAAAGAAGATGATAGGCTGAATTACACACACAGTCGAGTGGGTATTGCAATAATCTCATTTTTATTCATAGAAAGCTGCTACGAGGGTGGTCCCTGAAGTACCCGACCTGACCTAGAGATAGCGGTAGTTGTTTGAAAAATATCACTGTATTAGAAAGTACACAATCTATAAAGCATATGTTTCAAGTTTGAAGACGCCACGTTGTTTAGTATTTGTTTGGCAGCCATCAATAGTGAACGTTTTCAGTGAATTTGTGAAAATGGAGAAAATTGGTCATCGTTATGTGATACAATACTTATATTTGAAAGGCCTCAGCCCAACCAATATAAAAGCTGAACTGGATTCTACTCTGGGTGAGTCTGCTCCTTCGTTTACAACAGTAAAATATTGGGTAGCAGAGTTTAAACGAGGCCGTACGAGCTGCCAAGACGAGCATCGCAGTGGTCGACCAAATGAGGTGACGATTTCAGAAATGGTGAAGAAAATTCACAAAGCGGTACTGGATGATCGTCGACTGAAAGTGCACGAGCTAGCAGACATAGTAGGCATTTCAAAAAGTGCGGTACATCGCATATTATCTGAAAATTTGGACATGAGAAAGCTGTGTGCAAAATGGGTGCCGCGTTTGCTCACACTCGAGCAAAAACAGTGTCGTGAAGATGTTTCAATTGAGTGTTTAGCGAAGTTTCACAGCAACAAAGCAGAATTTTTGCGCCGTTTCATAACCATGGATGAAACATGGGTCCATCACTTCAAAGATTTTCCAACGATGAAGAAGTGATATCGGCACTTAATGGCTATTTTGAGGAGCAAGACAGTTCTTATTATAAAAAGGGTATCGAACTTATTGAACATCGCTGGGAAAAGTGTATAGAGCTGAAAGGAGATTATATTGAAAAATAAATACATTTTTTTCCAAAATTTTTGTGTTTTCTTTGTTGGGTCGGGTACTTCTAGGACCACCCTCAAAGTGGTTAATTGCGACACGACTACCCGGGTTGAAATCAGTTCACGCTTCTAAAGCGTTTGCCATTTAAGTGGTAGAATTTTTCAACCACACGGGAAATATTTATGTGCATTCATTGCTATTTTCTTTTATTTCATTATCGGAATTTTACAATATCCATATTTATGGCTCCGTTAAAAGGACTTGTTTGACACGTATTTATCTGCGTACAATTAAAAAAGCTCGTAAGTTCACTTATTTATCTCATATTGACACAGAGTATCATCGGCGAACGAACCATCGTGACCATCGAAATCGTCGCATCAACAAATTTCGAAACGAAGCGCGGCCAGCATACGAAAAAATGCGATCTCGACGATGATAAATAATGTAATAATATCAACATACTTGAGCTTATAAAATTATTATTTCTCTCTCATTTCTAACTTAGTTACATGACAACGCGTTTAATGTGTACTCTCGACTAATCCGTTTAAACCTTTTCCTTTCGAGTTTTGCCTCGCATTACGACGATCATCGTGACGAGAATAAAAGCAGAAAAATAATAGAATGTTAATAATAATATTAGCAGTAAATGTAAATATATAGGATGGGTGCAATGAGAATATTACACAAAATAAAACTTTCTGATGTTCGCTCTTGCGACGTAGAATCGAAAGAAGATTGATCGGAAATAGGAAAAAAACTCGACGTATGTGCGGAAAAAAGAAATTGACATCGCAATTATAAAGAATGTTTCGGAGAATTTATTTCAGGTGCAGTCCAAATGCATTACACAGAACACAACGGCGTGAAAAGACGACGCTGCTAGCGTACGCGCTTATCTTCTCTAATTCAGTGCAAGTGTGAATCGGTCTCTCATTCCGGCGATCGCGCGTATTGGACGCAAGCTGCAAGCGGGAAATAAAGCGTGTACGCAAAATATATCATCGTTTGTAAGACTGTAGCCGAAAGTAGAGAAAGAGAGAAAGAGAGAGAGAGAGAGAGAGATAGATAGAGAGAGCAGTCGAGAGACAAGAAGACACGATCGCCTGTTAGAAGTCAAAGATTGCAGGGAGATTTCTTTTATATTGTAAGGTTCAGTTCTTCGGCCAGTCTGTGATAGACCAGCACATCTTTCATATAGAAGTTGGGCACGGTGAAGTTGAAGTTGTTTACGGGTCTGTCAAGCGGGTATCCCATTGGGTGACCGTCCGCTACGCTCGGGCCCCAGACGGGAGAATCGATCTTGAAGGACTTGGTCTCGTCAAACGGCGTCACACAGACGAACATCTTGAGCGGGAAGCCCTCCTTCTTGCCCTTAGGAAGCACCAGGCGTTCGGGGAAACCGTACAGTTGTCCTGGGTAGGTGAATGGCTCGTCGTTCTCAATGGCTTTTACGATCTTCTTGTACAGGACCTCACTCGGCACCTCGTCCGGAACAACGTAGATCGACTCGTGGCTGTGGCGCTCGATCTTGTTGATACCGGATTTCACTGCAAGAAACAGCGGATAACAGCGGTCGGAGATTTGTTTCGACAGTAAGTTCGAGTCTCGTACGAAATACTTCGATAGCAGCGAGTCGATATTGATTGTTCGTTCATTCATGACGTTCCAAGTTGAGTGAAAGGGACGACTTCTTTGCAAAAATGTCGAGAGACAGAGTGAGTAAGAAATAGATTTTGTATATTGTACGCTTTGAAACTAGTTTGAAAACGATTAGAAAAAAAAATTATTAAGTCAATTATAATTCGAAGAGATTCGCTGCTGATCTTGGAACACCTTTTCGCGAAGGAAAAGATACACGCCGAAAACCGAGAAGCCTGACACTTACGGTCAACGATCCACTGGTCTACCTCCAAGAAGTTCATGTAATTCTCGCTTATGTCGAGCTCGTGGCCGTGAACGTCGTATTTCGGCGCGAAGAAGATGCGAATGACCGCCTTCGTGTTCTTGTCGCTGTTCACCGTGATGTGATAGGTGAAGGGCTTGTGGTTCAGACGCTGCTGACGCGCCTTGATCAACATCGACTGAGCTTTCTCGTGGCTCTGCACCGACACGGCGTTATTGATGAGCGAATCGAAGTGATCGAAGAAAGTCATCAGCTTATCGACGGTGACAGACTCGATCTTCACGCCCGGGAAGACGAGTTCCTTGTGCGTGTAACTCGGTAAGTTGGCCTTGTATCTGTGAGACAAAATTAGCTTCGTTATCGTTAGGATACGATTTTGCAGTGATTCCTGTTTAATGTACAAATTACTTTTTCCCAATAACTTGCTATTATGTGACGTTATTTTCTTCGTTCATGACGGTAACAGTAACGTGCACAATCGTTATTTTTACCATTACTTTTTGTGTGCAGAATATGTGTACATGGAACAATATATTTAATAAAATACCCAAGGCTCTCAAGATGTACAATCAGTGGGAAAGAAAAGAAGGCCAATAGGAGTCCACGCAGGTAAACGCTCACAAGGTTTACGATACAAAGATAATAGTAATTCAAAGTTTAGTTTACAAAATTATTTAGATATTCCGGTCGTAGACTCCGACCCTCTTCAGTAGCAATAACAATAACGACAACGAATTAATGAGCAATGGTAGAGACAAGTTATTTTGCTCAATGGATGACTTTAAAAAATTAATTTTCCCAAGCCTACGTTCGTTCGCCACGGTCGCATACCTCATCCAATAGTTGACGATGTTCTTGGCCATTCCGAAGAACAGGGGATCCCTCATGCTGGTGCAGATGAAATGGAGAGAGGTGGGCACGATGTGGTACTTGGTAGTCGATTGCGGGACGAAGCCGAGGATCATTCTGTACATGTATTCCAAGCTACCGTAGTATTCCTTTTTGACCGAATCGGCATTGCCTTGGATCGCGTTGCAAAGGTGATTGAGGCCCTCTGCGGTGTCGTAGATGTTGATATGTTTGCCATGTTTGTCGACGAGATAGCCGTTGTCGATGGCGTCGGCGATGCGGTTCTGGAAGTCTTGCAGAGCCTGTTGGAACATTGTCCGATCGTGAGTGCGTAATGTCGAACGGATCTTTTTGAATAAAGTAATTGCTAAAATTATAGAAATAAATAAACCGGAGCTTTTGCATGAGCTTTCGGTAATTGAACGTGAAATCATTGCACGTGAATATTTTAATAATAAAAATTCCTATTATCAACAATCCTCAATTTTTAATTTACACACACACACACACACACACACATACACACACACACACACACACACACACATATGCGTCAATAATGTAAAATAAAAAATTCTTCTATTTAAAAATACACAAATTATGAATTAATAGAGACGAAAAGCATTAGTAATTTTAGCTGAAATAAGAAGAGAGACGTTTAAGAGATGTCAAAGAAGCATTCGAGAGATACGATGGTATCAAATGTTCTTGAAAGATATATATATATATTGCCGAAATATTCTTTAGACTTTGACTTTGGTGCTTGATAATAAAGCGAAAGGACATGAAGATACCTCAACGTAATGATGATTATGAAGAGGAATCTTGGAATTGACAGGGCGTTGAATGAACGGTACTCCGTTGTGGGAATGCATCGTCGGGTAATAACCGGTGACGATGGGTCTAGTCACGTCGACATAATCGATCTCGCCGATGTCGTTAGACAGTCTTTCCAAATAATAGCGAGTGAGCATCTGCTTAAAATTGTATATGAACGATTCACCCCGGATGTGCTCGGGCATGTGGTATTCGACGCTGTTCATCCACCATGGGAAGTCGTGGTACGATAGGTAGAAGTAAGCGTTCAGGCCGACGTCCTCGATGTAGTAACTCAACTTCTGTTGTTCTGGTGTTTCATCCCTGACCACGTACCAGCCGCTGTAGTTGGCGGGAATGTAGTATGTGTCGACACCGCTAATCGTCTTCTTTATGCTCGCAGTACCTGCTGAATTATTTTTCGATCTTAGAAAAATATTTACATCTCGAGTTACATTTATTTACTTTCGTATAATTCAATCGTCAGCTTTGAACTTTTGTACGGTCAACGGGAATGGACGTGTTTAATACTCGTATTATTATTTCATCGTCCTTTTGACATTGTCGCGAGAGAACGTATACGGAGATCGGTTAGATCAGAAACCGGGATCGTCAACGATCGGTGTAGATATTGAAAAAAAAACCGGCAAAGTTCTGGTTCAAGATTTTCGACAGAGGTTGAGCTGTTATTGTTCGCTCCTACCGATACTAACTTGTGTCACCCATCGCGACATGATAGGCCTTGTGCAAGACGTCCTCGTTGAAGAAGAAGTTCGGGAGGACTTCGTACAATGGCGGCACACGGAGGTCGTTGGTGTCTGGACGGTGCATCACGGCATTGATCAACGCGTAAACGAACGTGTGCTCGTTCACGTGGAATCGCGCCCACACGGCTGTGTTGTAGAAGGTGTCGAAGTCCTTGGCGGTGTACAAGACGCGGAACAGACAGATCATCTCGTCATAATGCTGGCGGTATATCACGGAGAACACATCTCCACGTGGGAGCATTCCGTGCTTCCATCGCTGCAGGAACTCGGTCACTATCGCCTGGAACAACGACGAGTGTCAAACTCCTTCATCAAACCGTCGAATCGAAATCGAAGCTGACTTCATGATTCCAAATTGGCACAGACGGCCGAACGGTTGAGAAGCTTCTTACATTTCATCAAGAGAAACGAGAAAGCGAGTTCAAGTTAACGTGGTATCCCCACGGTATTACTCGCAATGTTCGTTTTGATACATATTAGAGGTCTACGATAGGTAGACCTGGACTAATGCGCAATATAATTAAGTTATTAATAGTTTCGTAACAGATGAATTTCAAAGACTTTGAGTATCGTCTGTGAAGCGTGTAATACCTGGTCGTTGTAGGAAGAGATGTTGTCTTCGACGCTGAAGGATCGCGCCTTCTGGTAGAGCTCTGGATGATAGACGGTCGGCTGGTCAATGTGCCAAAAGAGCTCGTAGATGCTCTTCTGCTTGGTCAGGTACTGCTTAGTGGCGGTGTGTGTGGGCACCTGCGTGGCGTGAGCCAGGCAGGCCGCCGCCAAGATCAACGCAACCGCTTTCATCCTTGTGTGTTGTTTGATGTACGAAGGATCGGCCGGCACAGTGGCCGAATCAGTTTATATACCTTCTGGACCGAAATCAATAAAAGAGATATGAAAAATGACGTGGTGAACAATCAGAAGCTGATGAGGCAACCCATCCACCGATAACCATTAATTTATCTCTCTTACTCTTTTCTCTCTTTCCCTCTCTCTTTCTCTCTTTCTTTCTTTCTTTTCCCCTCTTTGTCTAACTTGCAAGAATTATCGTCGCTGGTAATCGTGTGCACTTTGACATTATAGAAATCCGGGATACACGGCTCTTTCACATGTCTGTTACAGTTTATTTGGTTTCGCCCCGAGGAAGAATTCGCTCCTCGAAATATTCCGTTCGTACAAGTACGTTGATATCTTGGACATCCGCTAATGTGTAAGGCGAATGAGTTGCGCCCGAATTAAATGGAATTAGAATAAATTTTAAAATTAAATTTTAAAATTACACGGCATAATTCTTCTTGTAATACATTTAATTTAAATTTATAATTATTTTCATAATAACTATTCTATTCTCCAAAGATGATTTACTAATTAAGATTGAATTAAGATTGACGGATTTTTTTCTGATAATATGAAAAAACTAAGACTTGTGAACGTTTATCGAATAGCATTCGAGCAACTTTATATACTCAATCTTAGTATTATATATCGAACTTCTTATGCATTTTTATCAATTATTGATAACTGATTACAATTTTAATTGCACTCTACAGCGTTCGCACAGCGCGATAACGCAAGCGTACGTAAATAACATCGTGTAACTTTGATTAATTCAAATCGTAATTGTGACCTGTCACCTATTGCGATTATGTAATTTGTTATTCATCGTTATTATTCATACATTTTACTATTTTTGGACGAGTGGAATCTTTTAATCAAACAAGATAAATTGAATTAATATCAGCTTGTAAGATAAACATATAAAAATCTTGTTTCTAAATAATTTGGATGAACAATTCTGTTAAAGCAGATAAAGATTTACTATAAATTTTCTCCAAAATACCTATGCGCATTTATGACTGTATATGTCACTTTACGATAAGAAGGATCGATTCATGTACCTGTTCTTTGCACATATATGCATCAATACTGCAACTGCATTCCTTTTAAAATCCTGTTGTGTATTTTTTAAATTAATTTATTTTTCTCATCATTTTATGTATGTATCAATGTATTCAAATAAAGCTAATGAAAAACCGATATTTCTTGAAATGCTTCGTGTTTTTTATATAAGAATATTTTCAGAAAAATAAAATATATAATATCTCAGGCTGACGAGAAAATTATATTAAGTAAAAAAAAAGAAAATATTTTTTATTTAAAAATAAACGTTATCTTTAAATCTTTTAAATACTTCTATTTAGAAAATTTTCGTTCGACCCATTTTATATTTCCTTTAAAGACATAATGTAGTCATATAGACTAACTTAAGACTACAATAGTTGGATTTTGACGATATTAAAGAACCTCTTCATAAGTTCATTATTTACTGAAAAAAGAAACTTTCCTATAACTTTATTATATGCCGCTTGAGCTAATAAAGGTGCACACATTACATGGTAGAAGGTGGTATATAAATATTTAAATGTACATATATACATATATATCACTATGGATTTTACTATAAGCTGTAAATTTCCTATATATAATTATATCTTTAAAACAAAATGCTAAAAAATTCTAAGATTTTTGTATAAATTATATTCTTTATATTAATACTTAATTTCAGAACATTTTTATTATTAAAATCCTAAAAATGTGGTTTAAAAGAAATTAAAAATATAAATTAAAAATAGAGCATTAACCTTAACAATATGTGTAAAGTGTCATCTTTAGTTGCGAATATCTCAGCTTTCGAAGTTAATCGTTTTTTAACTTATATTGTTTTTGAATAGACGTGTAAATAGTATTTTCATCAATGTACAGCTAAAATTTAAAAGAGTTACTAAAAAAATAATTTGACGGACCAACTACTTTAAATAATACAATTAGGAATTGTAAATTTGATGATATATCATTTAACATCACAAATCTTTACTTACAATAGATAGATCTGTAGTTAAATCTAGTCCTGATAGAAATCCGCTTGCTTAAGGATGGAAGATAATTAACAGAAATATTGAATTTCTGCGATCAATTTGCTGTCAAAAATGCATCTGGCGATTATTTCATCAGCTATCGATATTACTAATCTGTCGAATGTATCTTATCGAAATCTGTCAAATTAATATTTAACATTTCGCTCATTGGGGGAATGTTACGAGTGACAAAAGCTGAAGAGTATTTAATTTTTGTCTTAATATATCTATTCTTCTACGTTTACATTTTTATGATACACAAAATTTTCCGTTATATCGCAGATTTCTCTCTCTCTCTCTCTCTCTCTCTCTTCTTCTTCTTTTTCTTCTTCTTCTTCTTCTTTAAGGATTGAATCGTAAATAATAAAAAACCTTGCTAGGTTTTCGACGTCGCTGATGAGCTCACATTTTTTATTCAACTTATTAAAACTTTACACGAGATTTCGTGTTTCTTAAGTTTCTCAAGCTGTTAAAATTCTAAATATCTTCCTCGCCTACAATTTCGTAACAATTTTCGAAAAAATGTGAAATCATTTTAATGACACAGCAGTAAATTAGTCGTATTATTAAGTCGTATTATTAAGTCGTATAAAATCGAATATTCGAGCGTCAGGAAGCCAAATGTGCCGATAAGTCGCCAAGATCGACATCGTGCGCAAATCGAAAGAATTCTCTCGCGTTATTTCGACACGCATAGGGATTCGTTAAGCGCACGCTGAATATGCCGGAATAAGGGCAAAGAAATGAACATTTACACGTAAGGTATTCTCTCAGTATTGTTTATTGAAAGAAACTTTGCGATTCGCGCATCGGTGTGGTGCAGCGGCGACAACTTCCGTTAAAGTGTTTTATCCAGATTGAATGGGGGAATCTCGAGCAAGTCAGCAGGTACAACTTAGTAGTGGGTCTTCTCGGCCTCCGTGTTGTGATAGATGAACACGTCGGTGTAATACATGTTGGGCGTGAAGAACTTCCACGGGTGCGTCGGTCGGTCGAGCGGGAAGCCCAACGACTTTCCGATCAGTATGTACTTGCCGAAGAACGGCAGTTCTATGTTCGTAATTTTGGCCTCGTCGATCGGGCTCAAGTAGAAGAACATCTTGTAGCGCATACCCTCGGGCTTGCCCTTAGGTAGGTAGAGACGCTCGGGGAAGCCGATGATCTTCTCGTAGTAGGTGAACGGCTCGCTGCCTTCGACGGCCTTCTCCAACTTCTTGTAGTACATATCGGCGGGCGTCATGTCGGGCATGGTGTAATAGGAGTCGGAGCTGCGGCGTTCAATGGTGTTGGCACCTTGTCTCACTGGAGGAAAAGAAAACGCATAGAGTCCAAGTTGCTCGTTGGATGCTTCAAAGTGAAATCTCACTTAAAATTAGTGAAAAGATTCACTTAAAGCGAAAACGCCCTCGCTCGAAGTCGCAGGAATAAATGTCTCACTCAAACTTAGAGCGATTTTACTACTTGAATTTCTAGGAGTAAAATCTCACTATGAAAACAAGTGAAAAGTATTTTCACTCGATGTCGTGAATGTTTCGCTAAGATCAGAGCGAATTCTGAGTCAGAATTTCTGACTACGTACGAGCGATTACTTTGATTGATCGGAGTGAATATGTGACGGTGGAGCACATCAGATTCACTCTTTAGTTTCGAGTGAAGATATTCACCGAATGGTTAGACTAGAATGGAGAATTCACCTTACGTGAGGGAAAAGTCACTTTCGTGTGGGATTTCACTCGAAGAAATTCAGAGAGAATTGAAAAATCAAACTTACGCGTCACGACGAAATTGTCGAGCTCGACGAAGTATTGGTAGTATTCGCGGAGGTAAGACGTGTCCTTCTCTTTGTGATGATGGTGGTCGAAAGCAGGTCCGAGGAAGATCTTGAGCGAGGCCTTGGTCTCCTTGTCGCTATTGATGTTGAAGTGGTAGGTAAACGGCTTGTAGTTGAGGCAGTAGCGGCGGGCCGTCAGGCGCAACTTCATCCCTTCCTTGAAACTCTCCACATCGATGGCGTTGTTGATGTAGGTGTCACAGTAGTCGAAGTACGTCTGCAGCTTGTCCATGCTCACGGATTCGAACTTGACGCCAGGGAAGATCAGCTCGCTCTGGGTGTAGTACGGCATATATTTCTTGTACCTGCGAACGGGAGACAGGTGTGAACGGAGCTCTCTACAATTGGGGACTTAGCAGTAGATAGGAGGGTCATTCGCGAACCTGAAGAAGTACGACATGATCCTCTTGTAGAGGCGGTAGAATCCTGGGTCTCTCATGCTGGTGCAGTAGGTTTGGAGGGCGCTGGGTATCACCTTGTTCTTTTCCTTGTAGTCGAAATTGAAGCCGAGGATGTCGCGGGCGAGGGCGTCATACATGCCGTAGAAGCGCCGGTTGCACGAATTCACGTTACCTTCGATCAAGTTGGCGAGGATGTTCAGGCCTTCGGGGGTGTAGATGTTGACCTGTTTGCCGGTCTTGTCGTGTACGTAACCGAGGTCGATGGCGTTCATGATGCGCATCTCCAAAGTTTCGATCTCCTACGGAGGAAAGATTCGCGTGAGGTAGTGGATAGATGAAGCGGACGAACGAGCTTACCTTCAGGTACTTATACTTGTAGAAAGGTACGTTAGAGTAGCGTGGCCGTTGCGGCATCGCGATACCGTTGTTGTACATTAGAGTGGAGTAGTAGCCGGGATAGAAGGGTTTGTTCCAGTCGAAGTTTTCGACGTAGCCGAGGTCGTTGGAGACGCGTTCCAAGATGTAACGAGCGTACATCTGTTGGTGCTGGTAGTAGTAGAACTGGCCTCGGAAGTTCTTCGGTAGGTCGAATTCGTTCATGTCGAGCCAGAACGGGAAAACCTGACGGGAATAGTAATAGTAGGTGTTCCAGCTGTAGTCCTCCATGAGGTAGTCCATTTTGTACTCGTCGTCCAAATAGGGCTTGACGAAGTTGCCGGAGTAGTTGGCGTGGATCACGTAGTTGTCGTAGTTGTCCATGCCGGTCGTGCTGATACCTGTTCCATTGGCGTAAGGAGGGAAGAGAACGAATGAAGAAGTCGGTCCTCGAACGTTTTGCGAACGCAAATTTCGAGCCGGGATACGTCTTACCGCGAGTCATTTTGATGCGATGAGCCTCCTGGATGACGTTGCTGTCGAAGTACAGGTTGGGATAGGTCTCATAGGGTGCGGGTACCCTCATGTACTTGCAGTCGGGGCGGTAGAAGACCGCGACAGTGAAGGCCGAAGTGAAGACACCGTCGTTGAGGTGAAGACGAGCCCAGCAGGCGGTTTTGTAGAAGGTCTGGAAGTCCTTGGCGCAGTAAAAGAGCTTGAAGAGGATCTTCACTTCCTCGCGGTGTTCCTCGTAGTACGGCGAGAAGATCGCGTCGCGTTGGAGCATGCCCTGTCTGTAGAAGTACAGGAACTCCTGGGCAATCGCCTGCAAAGAAACGAAGAGGAGATTAATCGGCGGAATTAACGAGCTAGTAGAGAAGTTAAGGAAGCTGAAAAAGAGACGGAGAATCTAGATAATAGAAGAAAGCGAGAAGTTCAATCTCGTTATTAATCTTTGGAAGTAAATATTTCCAAGTATTTGTAACGGATCAAGCCTTCAAGAAGCATTCTTGGCGGTACTTTGTCGCGTTAAAAGTGAAATTTAGGGCACCTTGTCCTTGTACAAGTCGATGTTGTTCTCGATGTCATAGTTGCGGCCGATCTCGTAGAACTCGGTGTCGGTGAGGGTGTTCTGCTTGACGAAGAACAATAGCTCGTAGATCTTCTTCTGCTTGTGCAGGAAGTCCATGTCGGCGGTCTTACCGGAGATGTGCATCGCGTCCGACGCACATAGCGCCGCGAGCGCCAGCAACAGCAGTTCCTTCAGCATCTCGTTCAGCCTTCGACGGTCTTTCCTCGGTCTTCAGCGACTACCTCTGCGAGTCGACAGAGGCGGAGGATAGCTGGCTGATGTATGACCCAGGCCAGCTTTTATACCGGTGAAAACCGTGCGATTTCATCCTAATCGGGCTGGCCTTAACCCCGCCGACCTGTCCAGGTTCCGCCCGTTTTCTCCTCTTCGTTATCTGCTCCGGGTGCGTCGCACCTTCCGAATACACCCCCGCTCGCTCGCACAAGTCATCGCGAGAAAACGAAAAAACTGTAATTCCACGGCGGTTTTGCAAGCGTGAGATAAGCGGAGACCTCACGTTATACTTTCTTCCTCTCTCTTGTTTTGTGCGTTTATTCCATAAAATAATTCCATTGCCGATGTCTCATCGCAGTATGTCGCAAAATTGTACAAATAACTTCGCCTATGTATCAATTTGCATATACCGAGTCGAGCTCTTCTTGACTTGAGAACAAAGACTCGCCAGATGTTGCTTTAATAATCGAAAAGTCGATGAATAATTACTTGGCGCGATATTTTATACTTTACGATAGAAATATTCTTCTCAGTTGTTTGTTGATTTGATTCTATAAACGTCTAAGGCGATCCTAAAATTTGTGAGGGTAACGATGTGAGTAGTTATACATCGGTGTGCACCCGTGAAAATTTAGAAGTAATAATCAATATCCTAGACTAAGTGGAAGATCCTTGATAGAGATTATTACGTTTACATTTCATTAGCTCTTATCTCCGGCATTCTCCACGTTTTCGTTTCGGCTCGACAATTACCGCGATAACGAATCGTAATTAAGATTACAATACTTATATGCACGTTATAAGAAATTCAGCGAAATTCATGCTCGTAAACATGATTGCATTAACAATAAAAAGAGTATTTATTTTTATTACAGATATAAAATACACATCGTTTATATGTGTAAATACGAATTTAAACTGCCGTTGCCACACCGTCCATTATCGAGTTGATAGAGTCGTTTTTTAGATTTATTTTTCAGGTTCAAGCGAGTCAAATATATGAACACAGATGTTTGACGAATCAGCGACACGTGCCAATTTATCGTGTGGCTGGTCTTTTAGGGTTTATCATGTTTATTCGACATTCGTTAAGATTCGGTAACTGTCGAGCGATTTAAACCGCCAAATAACAAAATTGGCTCGATAACGCTTGCAATACGTAAATAATTTCATTGCAATCCGAACAAAACACAAACGGCAGAGCAACAGATTGCGTGCGTTTGTATTTTTCCACTATTATTCATAGTGTGGATCTGTTATTGATAATATAGCCGGATAAGTGATTTTACGTAAAATGATAAATCGAAGATTTGCAGAATGAAATATTTTTTATACGGACCTTTGCTCCTTTTTTGAGCAAATTTTTAATCTTGAAAATTGAAAAAATAATATTTTCATCGCTTTTAAACTTTTATATATATTAGGTTGGTGCATATGAAATGTCGGATTCTTAAGTGATTGTATAAAACTGTATATCTTTCTTCAAAAGCTGTTTATTCAATCAAAGTATGCTCCATTCGCTTCAATACACTTCTCCCAACGAGATTTTAAAGCGTAGATGCCTGTCTTAAAAAAATTTTGGTCTTTAGAATTAATAAACTCTGATATCGAGTTTTTTAGACTGTCTTCATTTTCATGGTGTTTGCCTCTTAAAAACAGCTCTAAATGCTTGAAAAAATGAAAATCGGTCGGCGAGAGATCCG
>NW_014554899.1:167770-288893 GCF_001313825.1 Dinoponera quadriceps | reverse complement strand
TATATATATATATATAAAAGTTTAAAAGCTATATATATATATATATATATATGGCAACAGGTTCAAGATTCAATATATTGATGTCTGTTGCTAATAAAATATAACAACTGTCATATATTTGTAGACTAGGCCACTCTGAACAAAAAATCCTTTATCATTTTGTATATAACACGCAAATTTTTTAATTACTAATTAAAAAAGCCTCTATACATAGTCATTTTCAATAATTAATAACTCGAAATTTTGGACTTTTCTGTATAATTTAATCCTATATTTGGTTCTATCTGCACACGATCGCTCGGTCAAAACTTTCGAGACACCCTGTACACATAACGTTTAATTATATTGCAACGTAAATGATTCAACGTATCTCAACAGCTGTTATAAAAAGAGCAATTATTAATAAGCAAAGTCGCCGAACAAGTTATTTATAAAATGTTAAATAGTATTTAAATATTCTTAAATATATTTTCTCTTTCTTCATATATAATCGTCTTTCAAATTGTTATTCATTAGTGAGAACCTTTTTTTTCATTTATTTTAGTAATTTATTTTGATAAGCATGAAAATTTAAGAATTAATTGTCTCGTTTATATACAAAATATAGGTAAAATTGAACAAACTGTATTTATTTCAAAAATTATATTAATGAGTTAGTTTGAAAAACATTTAGCAGTTTAAAAAGTCTCTAATTTTCGAACATAACTTTAATTATTTCTTGCGATATTACAAATATATAAATCAAAATCCGTCAAATGTCAAAATCGTTTCATCAAGTTTGTCGAGCCACATCGCGTAAATAGAAAATGATTTATTCGAAAACGTGGCGATTCATAGAATAAACTTTGGAATTATACTTTGTAATAACAATTCTCCGAGTATTCCAGACACGTGTCGAATAATAAATTTACAATTTTTAAGCTGAAGCTACATTATACATGAGGTTTATATAAAACGGAACTTATCAAAACGGGCAGGATAATTCAATGCACGTTAAGAATAAAACTCTTTGCATCAGTGACGCTCAACTGAACAGACTACCTGGTGCCATCTAGCGATGTCGTGAGAAATCCGAATGACGTGAGGTATGAGTCTTTGCTAAGTGGTTTGAATCTCGGCTAAATTTAGTTCCGAATTCTTCGCTATACGAGTCTCCACGTTCCTTGAAGAGTTGGAATCGTGATACAACTCATCGATAAATCAGACGTAACTTTTCGAGTAGTATAACTCTATAACAGGCCGGACTCTTTATATTTCATGACAAAGACAAAATTCACGTTCGATTGTAACTTCGCTGAAAATGATGATGCAATGGTACAAAAAGCAATTTGCAGTTTTAAATCTTTAATCTTCAAACACATTGAGTTCATAACATTGCTGTCACTTTTTGTCAAATCAAATCGAGTTAAATGAGAAGTGGCGATTGTATAATCTCTAGTCTTGTCCTTTCAGTTAACTTTTTATATCAAAATTTTAATCGACAATTGAAGTATGATAAGTGTATTTCGGAGAAAGCACTTTCAACTTTCTATGCGTTTATCAAATAAACATGTATGCCGATTCTCTGTGTGCAATTGAAGCTGAAGGATGCTTTTTGTTTGACGTTGAGTTGAAATCGATGAAGAAAACAATCGCACCGTAATCTACAAGTAAACGAATTAAAGAGGAAGGCCTATTTTTTATTTAATAAAATCTCTTCGATATTTGTTAAGAATAAATCTGTAGAAGTTATTCGTGTTGAAACAAAAGGATGTTTCAACTATACGTACACTTGATTCCTCACTCTTTGTCGTTTTCGTGTAAGATGAGTGATCCCCCTTCCTCCATAAACACTATGTTGTATTTCAACAATATATAGATTCAAAAATTTAAAAGTCATTGCCCCCGCGGAGCTCCGCAAGGCGAGAATCCGGATGCGCAACGCTCCCTGCGATAACGTTGATTGGTCAACGGAACACGGTTCAACATGGAGTACGTTGGTACGTGCTAAATCCTGTTTATTTTTCGTGCTTTCTGCAAAAATCCTCGACGTACGAATCAATCCCTCGTTTATCGTTTACCGCGTCTCTCTTCGCGATCGTATTAAAAAAAAGGCAAATTCACGATCTAGATGTACCGCGATGTTCCGCCGGAACACGCTTTTGTATACGGTGTGTGTTGTGTACGCCAGATAGAATTTTACGACTTCGATAAACGTATTTTTCGTTGAAATCTCTAAGGTGTGGATTTTTAGATCGTCTCCGGTACTGATGCAGCAACGTATGTTTGCAACCAATTTAACGTTTAAATGCGTATATTTTCATTTTCACGTAAACGTAGCTGGAGACCTTAACCTTGCGATCTCGCGTGAGAGTCGTTCGCGCTTCTTTGCACGCAGATATTGTTGATCGAAGGGCAATCGTGTTATCTTGATTCTGATTTGCGATTAGTTTGCGGCAATCCTTGTGCTCGACGATGCACAAATTTCCTGCGAAGGGAGCTCTTGTACCTCGCAGATTCCCATTTTCACGCCACTCATTTTTGTTCATTTAGATACAGCTAAGGATGATGACAGTGACAAATGCTGTTGTTCGTCGCCTCGTTCGGAAGTGATATCAACTCCGAAGTCCACTGAAAATCTAGCGGCAGAGGTAAAGGAGAGCACGACGCAACATGAAAACAACATTAATGAATCGCAGGATACTGCTGCAACTACCTCCGAAGAACCACCCATAGAAAATGTAGACTTCAAAGTGATTTACAACAAGCAGAAAATTAGTGTGAATTTTGCTTTAGATGGTACAGTCGCCGACCTAAAGACGCATTTGCAAAAAATTATCTCAGTACCACAGGCGATGCAAAAGGTCATGTTTAAAGGATTAGCCAAAGATGATCAGACTCTTAGGAATTTGGGAGTAACAAAAGGTAAAGAGCTATTATGATCATACAGACTGAAAGCATATTGCTGAAGCTTGAACAGTTGTGTGTGAAATATGATGTACCTTTTGTATTTTGCAAAGTCATCATTGTGATATATTGTATGATGTTGAAGGTGCCAAAGTCATGATAGTTGGGTCAAAGTTAGATGATGTATTGGCTGTGTCAATTCCAACTAAACAAGAGCTCAATGACGAAGCTGTTTCCTCGGCGAGTAAGGAACCTCTTTCGCAACAAAAGATACATAGGAAAGTTTTAGATAAAGGTATCCCAGAAGACGTAATGCCAGGAATATTAGATAGCAAGGTACAACAATTTTATACAATTTGTCAGTTTTATGTTATGTAACAAGGGGGATATCGACCTGTAATCATTATCAATTGACCGTACAGGAACCTTTGCCCGAATTTCCACTAGCTGGAATGTTAAATAAATCCGGGGGAAAAGTGAGGTTAACATTTAAATTGGAGCAAGATCAACTGTGGATCGGCACAAAAGAAAGAACAGACAAAATACCTATGAATTCTATAAAAGGTGTCCACAGCGAGCCGATTCACGATCATCCCGAGTATCATATTATGGTATGTTGCTTATAATCTATTTGTTACATTGCAAATTCCACCATCATAGATTAGTAATAATAAAAATAATCTCGGTTGCGATCTTGGTAACTCGCAGGCAATACAATTAGGCACTACGGAAGCATCGAGGTATTGGATATATTGGGTCCCCGCGCAGTACATATCCGCTATTAAAGACGCTATTCTTGGCAAGTGGTGTTACTTCTGATTGATAGTCGATGGAAATCTCTATTTCTGTAAAAGCAAAGTTTAATCAGACGTAAACATTAACACAAACACGACTGTACTAGTCACAGCATATTTCTAACAGTAAGTAATAACTTATTTTGAGTTGGATTATCATCGAGGAATACCCAATAAACGTAGTCTGTCCCACTGAGAAAATATTTTAGGTGACTAGTCTTGTGATTTATTGGGAAAAAACTGATGTAATTACACTGTACGCTAATGTTTTGCATCTTCATAGTCGAGATTTAATTGTAACTCGGAATTTCTCCTACACAATTGGGTATAAGTTAAGCAGTCCTTTACACGAAAACTGTGATTAGTGGAACTTCCATAATTGACAATGCGTTGTGATATAATATTATATGTTTGCTTACGATTATGTACACTTTCTTTCTTTTTTCTAATTTATCAAAGCACCATATTTGCAAATTTTGTACCGTAGATTTTGCAGAAAAACTTTTACATTCGAGAAATTATAAAAATATTATTGCGATTCGATTTGTTGAGATGTCTGAGCAATAAAGCTATTGACTTTATATGTATGTAGCAGCACAAGGGTTACGGATATTGGAATTAACTCCTTAATTATGCCGATGTCTTTTACTTTCTTGTTAAACAAAAGTGATTGTTCTTTTTTTTTTATAAATCACAGTTATAAATCAATTAAAGTCGTAGCATTGAATTTATAAGCAAACTTTTAAAACGATCGTTATTTCTACAACGCGAATAATTTGTTCAAGTTCTCACGCGACGTGTTCAGTTTGTCGATTGATGCGATCGTATGCATACAAACACATACATATACACACACACGCTATGATTTTAAATCTATTCGAGATCTATCTTTGGTACATGTTAAGCTTTGACAAAGTTTTATATATTTTTATTGTAGTTTCTGCGACAAAAAAAAAGATATATATATTTACACATCTTTTTCACTGTACAGTAAAAGATACATATATATATATATATGTTTCTTTTCGCGTAATATCAGTACTTTGTGTCGCCGTTGAATAGAGATATACGGTCAATACTCTCGGTGAAGAAGACGAAAACAGCCGGAAAAGAAAAGAGAAACATTGACGTGCTTAGGTTTCAGTGTCATTGTGTCGACTCGACGGAGGAGTAACAACGAATATCATGCTAAATAAAATTAGAGAATCGGCAGTTTCACGATTGGCCTATAGTGACAGAGTAAGAACTCTCGTAGGAACAAAGAGGAAAACAGATCGATTTCATCGCTATCTCACGATTTGTAAGAACCTCTATCTGTAAGGAAAAAGACTTGCGTACCGTGCTCTTTAGTACTGTAACTGTAAACTAGGTTTTATACCGTCTAACACAGGAGCCGTCTGACAGCGTGAATAAGATAATATAACGAATCAAAATTTATTATAAAATAGTACTACTTCCCCTCTCACGCAATTAACGCAGTCAACTGTCCGCGCGTGACTCGAAGAAATAAGAAAAAAAAATCTACTTCGGAGGTCGGTTTGAATGGGACTTGTACATTACGTTGTGTGATTTGATAAAATAAATACTTCTGAGACTTTCGCTCTTTTGTTTCGCTTCTCTCTCTCTTCCGTTGAAATCTTCTCGTTCCGACACGAGATTCGTAGAGATGACGAAAGGTGTGACAACTGTGCGCAGTTTCAGCGCGCGCTCTAGTTTTTCCTTTGGTTGGAACGCGACACACGTGTCGGGCACATGGCGCAGGAAACGTCTTGTTAAAGTACTTAACCGCGGAAAGAGTCCATTCGGAAGAGGCAGATGTGAGCGAGCGGTTGGAAGGAGGATCCCCACCAACCACCAGGAGATGAATGTCGTCTCCGCCGTGTATGATCGATAGCCGGCAGCAGTCGCAGCTCGTATGTAGCTCAAGGCCGAGCCAAGTGTCGCGCCTTACCGGAACGCGCGCGCGGAGATCGTGTTTGTCAACTCCGTTCTCGGTGAAGGGGAGGACGCCGTCGGAACGTCGAGCAACTCGGATATCTCTTTCATCCTCCGTCGATGTAAACAATTGGTTTACGTCAAGAAGATACGAGTGATTCATATCTCGTGATACGGATGATTCCGAGTATCATGAGCGTTAACGCGTCGGAGGGCCGGCGGTGATTAACATCGGTGACTCTGCTGTAATCGTCGCGTTACTAAAGTCCGATCGAGATTCTCCGAGTCGAAGCTAAAAAAAGATATTACGCGTTTGTATAATTGTAATTAGTGGAATACATCCGTCCGCTTCGTGTTATTCCGCCGTGAGAGATCCAGTCGCGAGAAGCCGCGGATTTCGGGCGATAAAATGCGAGCGACTCCCGCGTGTTAGGATGGCCGAGGAGGCCGCCGTGCGAGAGGCGTTTCTCCGATTGACCGAGGAGTACATCCGCCGCGGGGCCGCGACGTGCGACGACTTGAAGCGCGCGAATAGTCTCGCGCCGAAGAGCGGAGACCGGAAGCGAGTGCTGGTGGTGCTGCTGCTGGCACCGTTCCTCTACGTGCTGATTCGCCCGGCGAATCCGCTGAGGAGTCTCCAAGAGACCCGATGCCTGCTGCCGAACAATTACCTCGTGTGGGAGTTCACGAGGCCGGTCGCCGACTGCGGCTATTGCCGCGACGTCGACGCGCCGTTGATCCTGCCGGCGAATCTGACCCGGGAGGAGTTTCGCGCCCACTCCTACTCGTCGCGGCCCATGATAGTGAAGAACGCGGCGCACGATTGGCCGGCCCGCGACCGCTTCAGCCTGCAGTACTTCCGGGAGCTGTACGAGCGCACCGACGGCGCCTACGAGTCCGTCGAGGAAGAATGCCAGTTCCTGCACTTCAAGAGCGACTTCACGAACCTGCGCGAGGTGTTCGCGATGAGCGAGCGGCGCGCGTCCCATCGCGACGGCGAGACTGCCTGGTACGTCGGCTGGAAAAACTGCCATCCGCGGGTCTTGGACGCGATGGGCACTCTCTACAGCGCGCCCCGCTTCCTGCCGGAGGACGCGGAGATCCCGTACAGCAATTACGTTTTTCTGGGCTACGAGGAGGGTGCCGTTATGCACGTAAGCGACTTATTCATGCCCACCCTCATCGTTCAAATCCAGTCAACTCAACGGAATTAACCGATCGCATTCAGCGATGCGATTGATTGATTCCGTCGATCGTGGGTATTTGATTTGAACTGATGGCGGTGGAAGCGGATTTCGTGAGAAGATTACTGTCAGGGTGACTTTCGCCAAACTAATCCGTTTAATCGACGATTTAAAATCGCTGCCAATCAAATTGTCACATGCTCGACAAATTGCAGAACTGGAAATTGGTGTTGGCGAGATTCTTATTATTATTATTCATCGATCAGTTTAATTCGGATTTGGTGAAAGTCGCATTCTCTTTCGCTTTTGAAAAATAATCGCTCCCATTCATCGGGTATTTAAAAAGTAACGAGTCGTTACGTTACTATTATAGTTACTAAACACATAAGGGTGATAAAATGAATAAAGTAAGATAGACTCGCGTTACCGAATCGTGCTACTTTCGACTCTGGATAAAAAGGGATACACCAACGGCGGCTTTATGAAGCACTTTCCGGTCTCTCTTGCAGCTGGATTACATCTCGAGGCTCATGTGGCAGGCTCAGGTGATTGGCAGCAAAACGTGGACCGTGGCACCCACGCCGGAATGCGACAGCGAGTGTAAGCCTTTCGAGTTCTTCGTCGACACATCGGACATCGTGCTGTTGGACACGCGGATCTGGTACCACGGCACTCATGTTGAAAACGGCGAATTCAGTCTGACAGTCACCTCCGAGTACGGGTAGACTTTTCATGATGAAAGTGCCTCTTTAAGCTCGAATTCCAGGATTGTGAACATTCAAATCTGACCGATCGAAACGAAGCGAGATCGAGCTCGAGATTAATTGATTCGGCGAATTCTAATCCTTAAATCAAGACGAAAGAATAAATCAAACGCCGTGTATACCGTTGCAAAAATGAGCAGCTATGGGCGAGAGAAATGTCCAAGAGGCGCACTGTCAACGTGAGCTATTTCCCGTTGAATTGTACATAGATCGTCTGGAGGAGGGTCCATATTGACCTTCGCTTTTTATACTCTACTACATCGTTGCGCAACGATGTATCGTATATCTAATTTTTTTGTAATTTTTAATAAAGCATTCAGAAGGATATGTACGTTTTTCGGCGGATATATATACGTACGTTTTTCGGCAGATATATATATATATATATTCTGCGTACGGGATCGCACGGATCCGAACGTCCTTACGCGTGTATTCACATGTGTAAACTTTTATTGTGTAGTAACATAGACTCGCGTGAAACACAACAATATAATCGGCTCTAAGAAAGAATGTATACGTTAGAAAGAATTATAGCATTGTAAATACTGATGTTAACACATAGCGATGTCGTCGTCGCGAGTATTCGCGATCGCACTCGTGCTCTAATCATCGCGTGACGTTACGTCGAGAAAGAGAGAGAGAGAGAGAGAAACGGTGATGCGGCGTGCTACGTCTTCAAGACTACCTCGTTCGCTGCGTAACAAACATGGAGACATCTTTGTTACGTTAAATGCGCGACGGGACAGAATTTTGCGGTGTTCGTCCAAGGTGGAATGCGTATCGATTGCGTTATGTAATTCACTGACGTGCACATTCTCACTGGTACTTCTTCGTGTAAGCCGGTGGACTTTCCTGAAAATCACCGAGACAACATTTATCTCACGTGTGCTGAACACGAAGATTCTCCGAGCTCGCACAGCACGACACGTCTAAACACTGGCCATTTCCGCGTTTACGCACGATTATCATTGCTATCGATATCGAGATAAGATAAATACGACTCGTTATTCGCGAGTTAAAACCGCGAGGTGGTTTTTATGTACCAGAGAACAATAAAACAAAGACAATTTATATTATAGGAATTTCTTTGGAAAGAGAAGTGTGAAACATCCGCTTCGCGTTTCTCGAAAAGATTTTTTAAATTCTTGGTCACCGGTATCTAAAGAGAGTTTGTTTCTATATACAACTGAATACATATATATAAATTATACTTACATAATATTCCGGTGGTGGAACGTAAGCACACTGAGGCCTGCTGGGATCGTAATATGCATTCTGCGCATCTGCAGTAGCCTTTGCATCTAACGAATAAAAAAGGACGATGTGGAATGTATATACATATGTATAAAGAATGCACTCGGACGTTAACAATATATAACGAGCGAGATAATCACATCGCGCTACGACGAGCCATAAACTTTAATGAGTTTTCGTTCGGCCGAAAATCGTACGTTTTTCTCTTTGTTAAAGATCAAATTCCATCAACGAGCGTCTCATTAAAATTTAAATGCGACGGCGATGAGTCATCGTGCATATATCAGTGTTACTATTAATGGCAATATTAAGAAAATACATACAAACGTTATTTCTACTCGAGGCATTCAAGTTCTTTTGATTCGGCATGATTTCGAAATGTAATTCTTATTATCGTCGGATATTAAGATTTCTCAACCGTTACTTTTTATAGTTGTTCGTCGAACACTCGCATAGCCGACTTATGGAAACGTTCCGTTGAACTGTGCGAAAATGCAGTGACGCGTTAGGTTACGCTCTAACATAACTCTTGCGACACTGACTTCTGCGGTGAAAGATTTGCGCGAATTCGTCGTATTGCCTCGACACGGTGAACTTTAATTAGCCGCTGTTCGTTGTTACACTCGCCGTCAAGCGCCTGAATACGAATCGTTTAGCAGATCGAGCGACGAGCACAGACGTTTGTTGTTCGCGCCACTCGTTTACACGTATGAAGGAGTGATACGTAAAGTACACGTTTTTTTCTAGTTCACTACGTGATAACACAGATCACACTGATGTGATGGAGCACAAAAATTCCGTTAAATCTGTCTGCCCAAGCCGTGTCTCCGTGCGAACTATGACAACTATGAGATAATAACTGAGTGAAGTGAAAGTCAATCTTGTTTCAGATCGTGTAAGGACGTGCGTTACGTAATCCCCATTGCTTAATACACTAAAAACTTTCAAGTTTAGCACGCGAACCGTGTTCGGCCGTCCGTTCGGCTTTTCTTTTTTGCATTCCTCACGATTTTCCGAACATAAAATAGTAGCCTTCAGTTTGACAGGTTTAAATAAAAAACAGCAAATTGTCCTTCAATTAACATTTAATATCGTAATATTGTTTGTTGCTGATAATCTAATATAACGTGTCTTATAATTTGGTGGAATTAACGGAAGAATAATAATCCGGCAATACGTGCATTCAGCGTAATTGCGGACAAATACATTGTGCGAGCTGTCGGCATTTAGAAAAATACGTATGCTCGTCTTAGCGTGTACAAGCTGCACATTTCTTTACTATTCACTGTCAGTGTGACTGGCGGCGTCGCTCCATCTTTGTTGTACCACAGAATGTTGAACAAAGAAAGGAACGACTCCGTCGATACCGGCGATGAATAAAAAAAAAAGAAGAGGCAGCGATGCGCTGTCCCCCAAAAAGCAAGCTAATGCAAAGTCGCTCGTTTTCCTTCCTCAATTGAGAACGTTCTTTTGTAAACTCTCCTCTAAGCGGGAGGTACTTTGAAAATATCTGCATATTGCTCACACATAATTCGACATGGCATCTTCAGAGAAGCGTTATATTTTCTTTTCTTTTTCTTCGCCACATATTGTTGGTTCATAGCTTATTATTATTATTGAACGAACAGGCACACAATTTACACGTATATTACGCATTCATTACAATTCATTAGTAGTGAGGTGGGTACGGAGTGTATCCTGGTTGCTGATAAGATCCACCCTGTGCATTGACTTGCGGATACGGTGAGTACGGTGGTGGGTTTAACGGATAACCGCTGTGAGGCGGTTGCCCGTAACCGCCGGGATACGCACCTTGAGACATCGGCTGGCCGTTGTAACTCGGATTGGCCCATCCGGGTGCACCTGGCTGTCCCATTGCGCCGCCGGGACCTTGTTGCGGCGGTCCGCACGCATATGGATGTATGCCTGGATACGGTGGCGGACTGTCCGTCACGAAGACGGTATTTCCTAAGGACCAAAAGGAACGCGATTAGCCAGTTACCAAGCGCAAGTATCCTATATATCACTTGTACAGGATAGACATGATGACATCAAATTATGTATATATATATATATATATATATATAAAATGTCAAGACTTGATACAAAATCGTAATTCAAAAGTAAAAGATTAATTGGAGTTATAACATGAATACAAGTTTGCAAAGATCAACGACCAGTGTTAACTATTGTCGATTAAACACCGAATCATTCGTCTTCTTAGGATGTTCATTGCCAATTAATATTAGATAGTAAAAGAGGCCAATGTTATACCTGGCGGAACATCTGGAAACACATTAGTCGGAGGCATCCATCCATAATATCCAGTAGGTGGTGGTTGATAAGCCGAAGGTTGTGCCGGATACCATTCTGATGTCGGAGGTGTGTATGGTGGTGGCGCGTCATTGGGTGGGCCATTGCGTTGAGCTGAAAATCAAAAGAATAATCGAATGATTATTAGATACTCATTATATGAAAACCTGACTCGGACAGATTCTTATCATCAGTATGTACTTGCGACGATACTATCGATTTTATGTTATCTGACATATGTATAATATACATGACGCAACATTATAGCTCAGTTTGTCACCCCTGTCTAATTGCAGAAGATGCATGTTACATCGGCGGTTTCAATTACTCACCCATCAACGCAGCTCTTTGCAGAGCCGTTGCAAATTCTATCGCGCCGCCGCTCTTGAACTTCAATTTGAATTTGCACTCGCCGATCCAGTTACCATTGGGCTGTGCACGGCACTTGCCCCCGAGGAAATTAGCGCCAAAAATCGGCTGCTCCACACCGACCTCGCTCAATGTGACAAACGGAAAGCTGAACGACTGCATCCTCTCCTTCTGATCTTTCGCGTTGAAGATCATCCTGTGCGTCGTCAGGTATAATCTGCCTTGCTTCTTGCCGATAAACTCCGCCTGCTCCTGTCCGTGAAATTCCATGCTGACATTGTCGCAGAAGAGTATGATGCTGTCGGGGGAAAATCATTTGTACACGATCAGCGTTTTGGCCCACGCGAATTGCACGATGACGATCCGTCGACTCGCCAAGTACGAGCCGGTAGAGCTCTGCCGAGCGTAATTCCGCTCGTACGAGTAATTCATCTAAACAATCTGAGTTAATGTTGTGGCATAATTACACGACTAATTTCGACCGAAGCGAAATGGACATCGAGATAACGAGATAATCATCGCTGAGTCATGGCGATATTGCGCTGCGAAACTGTCACGGCCGAAATTATCCGAAATAGGATGGCGTTCCGGGAGACGGTGTTTAACACTACCGCGTCATTCTACCTATATTACTCTTTACATGCACAACAAGGATAGACGCGATAGAGCTAAATAGTGTCTCGCCGAATGCACCCATAGTCGGATTTGCGAGGAAAATCTGGCGATACGCCGCTCACCATTCGCCAGAATGGAGAAGAACTCCCCCATTGGTGTGCGCCGTGTTCAATGACATATTGGCCTACGTCTGCCGCGGGTACACGACGGAAACGTCAAAACTCGCGACGTTCCTTCGTGGACGTCGCTCCTCGAGAACTTCCAAGACAGCCGAGAACAATAAGAGTGATAAGACTGACGTCACCTCCATCTTACATCGCAAGCGCCCCCACGGGAAAGAGGGTCCGTCGCGTCGGTGTTGGCGACTAGATCGACGCGCGCATCCAGAGTAAACCCCCGCGGCCGATAATGTCGAGTTCGGCTGATATGATGCCTGTCGCCGGTAAGGCAGAACCCTGTACGCGCACAACGGCGCGAAGTCACGCAGGCGAAAACTCAAGTATTCGGAGACAAATAGAGCGAATAATTCCCAACAATCGTGCGCGCATGTCCTATCGAAACTCGCATTCCACGCTTTCCAATATCCAGCTGGACGTTCTGCTGTTAATTATGCGACATCGTACACGAAAAGCGAGCGTTCCTCCCTCGATCTGTGCGAGGTCGGCTTTTTCGAAAATTGCAAAAATCACGAAAATTCCGCCCGTCCTCCCGGAGAGTTCTCGATCGATTTCAATTCCGACGCGTTCGAAACCTCCTCGGCGGCGCGGAGGAGAGCCCGCGCAGGAATCAATATCGCGACTGTTCGCAAGCATGCGCCCGGACGCGACGAGGGAAGACACACACACACACACTCGACGTACTTCGGCGCGAGGAAGTGTAAATAACGTAGTGCACGACTACCCGAAGGACTACCCGGCGCCTACCCCGCGAGAAGCGCCCGCGGTGCCTGCTGACGACGCGCGTACCATGGACTCGTAGGGGGACCCGTCCAATCCCACCGACGAACATCCCGCTCTCGTCGCCGATTCCACTCTCTTCCGACAATATGGACGAGAACCTGAGCCGGGGATACGTCCAGCTGGGCAAGGCCAGAGGCGTCAACGACTTCAACTTCTCTAAGGGGCTCAAGCACCTCTCGCCGCCCATCGACAACTACAACTTCATCTATGTGGCCCTGACAGTCGGCGGCGTAGGATTCCTCTTGCCCTATAACAGGTCATGCGACGAAAATCGTAGATGTCTAGATTCGGCGCGAGCCGAGTCATAGACCCGCACTCTTCGACGTTAATGCAGCTCTCCTCGTCGCAAATCTTTAGTGACCCGCTGCGATCGTCTCGCTTTTCCCGCTGTACCGCTCGGTCCGCGATCGATTCGCGAAAATGTCGAGGCTGCGCTTGGTCATTTTCGGCCAATTAACGTTTCGAGCACGAGACTTCCGAGCTTCCCAGCGGGGAATACGGACGGCAGAGGAGTGCTTCGACGGAAGCTCGCGAGATACATCGGGGCAATCGTCAGATTAATGTCATCGCATTACACACGCTGGATGTCAAGATACGTCGCGTGGAAACTTCGCGCGATTCGCTCGCTATTTGAAATGTAGCTTCGACGTTCTCGTACGAGAAATTTTAGCAAAATTTTTGCCACCGTGAACTTCGATCACTCACCATCTCGTGTATTTGTGGACCTCAGTAAAATGACTGAGTAATCGGTTCAAAACAACGTTTCATGTCTTAAATAACGCGCAATGAATTGTGACTGATGACAAACTAATGTACAATAAAAAAAATAAGAAAAGATGATCATTTAGACAAAGATTTGAGGCATGAAACATTGTCCCAAAATTACAACTAAGATCAAATACGCGTCGAATTCGAAGAACTTTTTTGCAATTTATGCCGCAATAGCAATGTTATCGCCTGTTACAGCTTCATCATAGCGGTGGATTATTTTCAAGAGAGATATCCGGGAACTACCGTGATATTCGATATGTCTGTCGTTTACATTAGCGTAGCTTTCATGGCGGTCTTTGCGAACAACATCCTGGTGGAGACCTTCTCGCTGAATACGCGGATCACATTTGGTAAGACGCACGAAGAGACGAAATTAAAGATAAAAATACGCCTTGTATGGAAGGAAGAAGAGAAAGGCACGGAATAATTTGGCCTTGAATTTCTAGGATATTTCGTATCCTTCATCACTCTGAATATTGTGCTGATCTTCGAGGTATGGTGGGAGCTCTTCGGCAATGCGATTTCTTATAAGATGAATCTAGTCGCCGTTGCAATAGTGTCGCTCGGTTGCACAGGTAGGGTCGACAACAAATTCCCGATGATCCGAACCGCCGATCAACGTTCACGTATAATTTCTCTTCTATTGCATTACAGTTCAGCAATCAAGCTTTTATGGGTACACGTCCATGCTTCCTAGTCGATATACCCAAGCTGTAATGACCGGAGAAAGTGAGTACCATCCCATGAATGATAAAAGAAATATCATATATGACTTGCAATTGGCAGGAGAAAGAAAAACATTTGGATTGAAAATCCTTAAAAATGAGTAATAAAGCAACATTATTCCGTCATTCAATATTCAAGTGGATCTAAATGAAATTGCAATTTTACAGGCTTATTTTTTTAAACGCTAAAAATGTTGAGAATTAAAAAAAATTGCAAGAGATGGTTCCCCCCCACAATTTGACTTGAAAGAAAAAATTAACTCTGTATATTATGAATATTTCGGTACCAATATACAATTTCGCAGGTTGCAACATTGCGTGTCTTTTTGCTCTCTCAATTTCACGGATACTCGATGTATTCCATTCAATGGAAATATAACATTAGTCGCGTGTTTCCGCAGGTATCGCCGGCTTCTGGGTATCGATTACTCGGGTGATAACGAAATCGTCGTTCAACAATGAACGTTACAATACGTCCATATTCTTCATGTTGTCCATCTTTACGATCCTGATGTGCTTCGTGCTGCATCAAGCAGTGCGAAAGAGCGACTTTGTGCAATTCTACATAACGCTGTGTCAGGAGAAAAATCGGATCACATTGGAACCGACAGAGGATGTTGGCCTGGTACGAAGCTACGTTGTATGCCCATCGCTGATGCATCGTGTATTTGATTTCTCTCGAATTTATCCAATGACTGTTGACGTAAGCCAAATTTCATAATCATCCGTACGATCTTTCTTTATTAAACAGATGGATCCGTTAGACCAAATCGGTGATCCCTCGAAGGGTCAATACGGAGTGCTAAAGATTCAGACGAGTCCATTGGGACCAGAATCCGCGAATGGAAGCGCTGACTTGAATGGTAAGTGAGAAATTATAGTGTGCAAATGAATTCGTATCCCAATAGGAAAAACATTTATGAAATTATATGATAAAATCTTGCATATCATTTTCTAATGCTGCAATAACGTGAGTGTATTTAAGAAAATATGCATGAAAATACTGATTTTTCATAAAATATTAATGACTATTTTCGCAATTAATTGTTAATTAATATTTTGGCAAAACTATAACCGATTTTTTTAGCGTCCGGACAGTATTCTGCGTTCTCGTTCAGCAATCCAGTGTACGAACCTAGTGCCCCGTCGGGCAATCCTCCTGGTAGCGCCGGGCCGACTTACAAAGTCGAAGATGTTGTAGTCATGCGAGGAGCCTGCGGAACGCAGAGCACAGGCAAACGGTGGTCTGGTATCAAAAGTAAGAACATAAGACCTCTCTCTCTTTCCCCTTTTCTTGAACGTTGATCTTCGCGCGTTTGTTTTCGTAGAATAAAATTGTGCTTCTATCTATGCGATGATACCGTTCTCGTTAAATTAACGATTACGCTTTTCCACGCACATTGTATTAACGATATGTCTTTTCAGGAGGCCTGCTCGCGAGGCTCGAAGTCATCAAGCTGATCTTTCCGTACATGATCAGTATCGCGCTTGCCTATTCCGTGACGCTCTCTCTCTACCCAGGAATCGTGTCGGAAATAATATCTTGCAAACTCGAATCGTGGATGCCGATTGTTCTGATGACCACTTTCAACGCCTCCGATTTACTCGGCAAGGTATTGATCGAATCGCCTGTATGTTACGTGCACAAACAAGAAGAAAGGAAGCATTTGACCTACGTAAAATCGTATAACATACAGATTATTCCGCAGATGTTCACTCTGATGCATTACACGTGGAAACACACGCATGTGCTGTGGATCTCCGCCACGCGTGCCCTGCTTATTCCTCTGTTTCTGTCCTGCGCGATTCCACGCGACGGTCCAATCCTCTCCGGAGAGATACATTCGATTTTACTGTCCTGGGCGCTCGGCCTCACCAACGGTTTAGTCGGTTCCATACCCATGATTCAAGCACCCAGCAAGGTACCGGAGGAACATCGGGAACTCGCAGGTGAGTCGGACTCTTTTTTTTCTTTTCGTGTGTACCATATCGTGCCGTATTTTCTGTTAGGTAACATCATGACCCTGTCGTACACCGGCGGATTGACCATCGGATCTATATTCGCTTATCTGGTGGACGCCCTCCTCGGACCACCGTTGCAAGCCAAGGATGTGTGCTCGAAATTGGTGAATACTCCGACGACGGTGAGCGCGATTGGCAATGCGACCGTGAGTGTCCTGACTACCGCAATATCCTCTACCCTCCCCGCCATCGAGAGGACCACGATGATGACCACGAAGCTGAGGACCGCTGGCATATTGACCACGGTTCTGACGTCAACGTTATTGTCGAACAGCACCATGAGCCTGTTGACCGCGACCGGATCATTGGACGCGTCGACGACGGCCTTGCCCAAGATCCTGGCTAATGCTACTGTCTCGGCGAGTAATGCGATCCTGCAACAGTAAAATGCACATGTTGTGCACTATGTTGAATCTGGTATTGACATATGAATGAAAGAAAAAGAGAGTGTGTGTGTGCGTGTGTGTATGTGTGTAAAAGAAGGTGAGCTTAAAGTTGAAAAGGGCAAGGTGAGACATTTTAAATTGGTTGATCTTTTATTGTAGAACGATGCAAAAGGAACGGCCGATTTCTCGTTTCAAAACTTACCGTCGTCGATGCGTGCTGCGTTATGTCACTTCGCAACTTGTATTCTTTGCGCGACTGTGCATCGTCAGGAACGATAAGCATTGCGAAAAGAGCACCGAGTAAAAAGTAAGCTTCGTGAGAGCATCGTTGCACAATGCGAGTACTTAATTTCACATTTAACAATGAGGGGGAACAAAAGGCGAAATCGTCCGTTATTTTTGCACCAAGTCACCATGATAAAAGTAATTGTAATTCTTGTTAGATATTCGGCGTGCAATTTCGGTGAGAGTGCTTCCGCATTGCTCTCTCCGTTTCGAAACACGGTAGGAGGAACGTCGGTTCGAATGAAGGTCGGATTTTATATTTTGCTTTGGCGCAGAAATCCCCGTTGCAATTGCTCGATATCGCATTCGTCGGTATTATCCGTTTACGCGTGATTACTGCACGACGCACCTTTCTCGGTTTTTGCACCAATATCGCCAAAATTCAACACGACGACGCACAAAGGGGTTGCGGCTGATCGAAGTATCGCTCTTACCGGGACGAGGTCGAGGGCCGATCTGCGAGAGATACGCGAGATTACGCGCGTATTCCTTTTCCATTAGGATTGTTGCGTGCCTTTCGCGCTGGTTTTGCCAATCAGCGAACCGCTTTTCCGTATGCACTTGAGGGTGATAAGAGGATGGAGTCGTTGGTGATATTCTTTCCACTTATTCCGGTACGTTGACTCGCGCCTTCGTTGTTGTCTCATGTTTTTCGGCGTGATTACCGGGTAAGAGAAGCGTTATCGAGTGATACATTAGTTAGTAGGGACAGTGCGAGTCGGCCGAGAACGCGAAATCTGTCAATGATCCTCAATGACAGTCTTCCCCGACGCGCGACAGACTGCGTTAGGTCGCTATAGATTGATTGACGATCGGGAAATTTTGATCGATAACAAGTTACCGCGCTGTGCTTATATTCTGCACCGTCGAGTATGCAGTCCGTCTTAGTCCCGTGTATCGGTAGTCATTACTTAAACTGATCTCAAGTGAGATTCCATTTGGAATGAGATACGAGATTTTCAGTCGAATCACGATTACAAATGTAACGTCACATTCGTATCGTATAATTCAACTGTAAAACTCGGAACTAATTTTGTACTCGGATCTGAGTATCTCATATGAGATAAATTTCAAGTAACAACTATTAATCCTTCGTTTGCGTATTCGATCTTTGAGACCTAGTAACTTTTCTGGTACGCTCTTATTTAAATATCTATAAATTCTTTTACCTAATATACACAAATATCATAGTTTTGAATGTGCGAAAAGTAGATTGGGAGAATTTGTCGTTATCATCGTTTTCAAAATACATAATTTAAGATATGAGAGAAGATGGTATGTTGATTCCACATAGAAAAAAAAAGAAATTTTGGATGATTTAAGAAAAAAGTGTCCTGTGTTTATACATATACAATAATTCGAGATTTAACTGTAGGTCCTTAATTTTTCTCTCGAGTCCATTTGATCCACAATCCAGCAAGAAATAAACCATCGAATCGACATCAAATCGAGACAATCAAATACTATCAAATTAACGACGAATGTACGTCGATTTGATATCTATTCGATGTTCATTTCTTGCTGGAAAGTGCCAAACTAGGATCGATACGGGTTTAATATACGTCTCGGTACACGGTGTGCGAATATAGCCGATATGCGTTATTTACTGTAAAAATACGTATATTTATACGATACGTGTATACTTTTCAAATGAGAAAGATCGACTCTCTCTCTCTCTCTCTCTCTCTCTCTCTCTCTCTCACCCAAATATCTTTTCCTTCCCCTCCAGCTTTGTTCGCATTACCTGCTCAAGACATATCTCCGGTGTTATGTAGGAAATTATAATCAAAGTCTGTAATATTAAGATGTAATAAACCCAAAAAAAAAGAATAAGAAAAAGCGCAACGTTACGAGGAAACATAATAAACTCGATCGATGCGGCAGTGAGCCGCGCGCGACGCATAACGTGGACTAGCGCATAGGAAATGTGCATTGTTCGTTATATGTTATATTTTTCATTCTAATGTCCTAATTCGCGTACAATGTATCAGACGCGATACGGCGTGGCCGGCTCTGCCGTTGACTCGATGCTGAGAAATCGAAGGATAACGCAGCCGACCGTTCGCGGCGCTCCCATGATCGATCGATCTCTCGCGCGCTCGCTTCGACGAGCATGGTCCGACATTCGAACCCCTCCGAAATTTTCGGGAGATGTGCGATCTTACTGTGATCAATCACGGCAGAGAAATCACGCCGTATCGAAATTAGTTAATATATACAAACAATAAATATATATGTATATAATATATAACGTATCTTATATAATTGCGTATCATATCGCGTCCCAAGCCACTCGTTCTTCGTATAATTACATTTCTCTATCTCTCTCTCATAGACCAAACATGGACGACTTACAGAAGAGAAATCTACATACTCGGCCCCCGAGTCGCGGTCGTATGGAATGATGTGATATATTTGCGGCACAGAGAGTACTTGTCAACAGCATCGGCGATACCGCCTTTCGCTTTGTCACGAAATGTCTCGCTGCCTGTTCTAATCTAAAACTCGGTTACGACGTTACTTTCGCAAAACCGTAGCGCGGAAGCGAAACGCGTTCTTCCTTTGCGCGTTTCTGCGCGTCCGAGTGGAACGACAGCGATCGTTCTATCACAGTTAAGAGAATCGTCTCTCTAAGAGAATAGGCACGATGACGGATCGTTAAGCGGTGATGAGAAGAACGGTTCTTCCCTATAACGGTCATTTGAGGTACTTGGCTGCCCAGTCCGTCCGACCGTGAGGTCCGCCGCTGATTTTCGTGTGGAGGACGTTTCCAAACAAATTCGGTTGAAAGGCCGGTTTATTGGTAGCTTCTGTCGGGAAGAAAAAATCCGCGTTAAATGGCTGCAAACGACACAGCACGATTCTCTGGTCTTTCTCTAGCTACAGCACGCAATTACATATTCAGACGACACAAGACATCCTGGATGTACTCAAAGTGCCGTCCCAGGTAGAAGAAAAAATCATAATGACGTCGAAAAATGATGAAATAATTGACTATAATAACTCACTCTTCGACCACAATTCGATCGCTTTCTCGTCGATTTTAATGTCATTTTGACATTTTATTTATTTATCCTTTTATTATCTGTTTATCATAATTTTCTGTTCTACCTAAGACCAAGAGCAAACCTTCCTTCTCTTTCGGCCGGTGGAATGAGAATTTCAATTTTGGAGCAAGAATACGACCGATACTGCGAGTACTTACTAATACTTTGGGTACCGTACACGCTGGAGTAAGGTAATCTCAAGCTTTGCTCGGCGATATAACGATTTCGCGCGAGATAGTGCTGTCTCGTTTGATTCTCGATACTGTCCCTAGGCGCCCAGAAGGACTCGGTAAAGTCATCGTACTTGTTGGACCCCGCCTGGCCAATCAGCCCGTTCAACAGCAGTCTCGACCGATTGATATCGGGATCGCCGTTTCTTGAAAAATCAATGAATAAATAAAAGCGTTAAAACGGTAGACGACGCGCAATTAAGGGAAGCCGTGGCGACATATTGGTGGAGACGCGCATCGATTTATTGCACACTTTGGGGTTTACAATTCATTCGTAGAATTCAGAGAGTTCATTCGCAGAAACATTCGAAGTGCGCATCCGTCGTCGTTTGAACGAGCCCCTTACAAGGGAGACACGCGAGGTCAAGGGAGATTCCGCGAAGCAACGATCCGACGAGATCGAGAACGTCGGAAAGGATGCGCGACGAAGACGCGATTCTCGACAGCACGACCGCCAGTGCTCGGGCGACGCTCGCCAAAGCGAAAAGCGCGAAACTGTCGAGAATCACGCTCGGCGAGCGGTAACAGATTCGCTCCGCCCGTCCGTTTCCGCAGAGCGGCGCGAGCGGTTTCGTCGACACTCCGGGAAACACATTCTGTCCTACGTGAGAGCGCGCCAGAAGACAGACGGCTGTCACCGACAACGCGGCGCACGCGACTCTTTGTAGTAGATTTCGGAACTTTCTATACCTGGACGGTAAATTTGTGCTCTGGCCTGCGACGTACCGAGCCACACTGAGGTAGTGCTGCTTCGCCGAGACCTTGCGCGAGCTCTTCATCTGGTTCGACTGATTCGACTGATTGTTCCACATCCTCGACGGTGGCTCCTTCCACACCGGTAACGACCAGTTCGTGTTGCCATGTTTCAGGTTATCGGGCGGCTGGTAATTGGCGTGGTTCCAATTGGCATGGTTCTCCTTGTACAGCCGATCGGGTACGAGCATCGCGCTCGGGTTCTCCGGCAAGATCTTGCCCCTGACGCGGACAATCGGAAGATTAAAAGATCAGAGAAAGTTTCTCTGCCGGGATAATCGCGCGTGACGTACCCCAAAAGATCTGCGAATTCGTCCTCTTCCCACTTCGCGGTGTTGTCGCTTTCGTGCTTGTTCTGATCGCTGTGACTCAGTAACGGCAAAGCCGCCGGCTGTTGCGACTGGACGACCATTTTTTCGGGGGCTCTGCAACAAATAACAGGCGCCAGGATTGTCGAGTCGGGTGCAATCGATAACGTGATCGCGAAGCAGACCGAGCTTTAAATGTCACGGAATGAAATGTGCTTTATATATCGATGCCACGCGATCAAATCTTTACCTGTAATTCTGAGATGCGGTTGAGAGAAACTTACCTCGACTGAACCAGGCTATTAACGAAGTCCTGCTGAGAATAATTGTACTGCTTTGATACGGGTGGCGGAAGATTGATTTTGTTCATGGCGAGCTCTCGTTGCGAAGTTACGCCGATCTTTTTGCTGCTAATTATACGCGGATCGCCGACTTGAAAATACGGATATCTGGAAAGAAGTCAACTTTGTTCGAGAATCATTCGAGAATTTTGTTCGAATTTTCAGCGAGGAATGTCTCAAGGAAGAAGTGCGAAAGTCGTCCCAAACAGGTTGTCCCGAGGTCGTCCTGGACGTCTTTAGAGGGCCCTGATACATTCTTCGGGGCATCCTGGGACATCTTATGCTGTTTGGGATGTGCATAAATGTTCTCTTCTTGACAATACCTGAGCGACTGTTGAGCCGTCGGTCTCTTGATGGGATTCCACTGCAACATATCCTCCATGAGTATAACCGCCTCTTGACCGGCGTTCGGAATCAAAACGCCCAACGACGTGCGTGTGAAATTTGGAAACTTGAAATTCATAGCCGCGGCCAATTGGTAACCCTCCGGCCAGTCGTCCTTGTCGGGTGTCCCGATCACGGAGCATATCTTAAATATTTCATCGATCTCGCTTTTGCCTGGGAACAGCGGTCTGAACGTGTATAGCTCGGCCATTATGCAGCCGACTGCCCAAATGTCAATCGGACTGTTGTAAGTCGTGGAGTGCAGCAATACTTCTGGTGCGCGATACCTGTAAAGATCGGTTAAATGGATAAAACCGGATTAATTCGGTGAAAATTTGGTGCTTCCGCGAAGAGATACGTTCAGCTGTTGTGAATTGCTCGGCAAAAATTAGGATACATCGAAGAAACACCCCTTTGAATTTTAATTCTCAACTTTAACTCTAATTTTTGTGCAACAATGAATTAGGCCTATAGCTTTGATTTCTTCAGACGTCAAAATTATTACCATCTGGTCGACACGTAGTCCGTATACGGAGGTCTCGAACGAATCTCTCTCGCCAGGCCGAAATCGGCGATCTTTACCAATTCGGGCCCCATACATAGCAAATTTTCCGGCTTCATGTCACGGTGAAAGAAACCGTGTTTGTGCATAAAAGCGAGACCTTGCAGTACTTGGTACACCATGTTCCTTATCACCGGTTCGGGAAATAATTTGTCCCTGCAATTAGAGTAACGGTGAGGATAATTCAACAGAAACGTCTGTGCTATGAGAACGATGGCGAAAGTATACCTATCCTTCATTAGTTGATAGAGGTTCTCTTTCATGTACTCGAAAACGAAGTACAGCACATCGTTTTCCCGTATAACTTCTTTAAGCTTCACAACGTTCGCGTGACTGAGCTTCTTCAGTGACTGCAACGAAAGAGATGATCACCGCGATACCGAGTGTATTAATGCATTGCGGGTCGCTAATTTTTTCTTTAACTTCCTCTAAGACCAATTAAAATTTTTAAGTAAAAAGTTTGAAGCGGGTTTTAATTAGCCAAAATGCACAGAAATAAGCATACGGTTTACAATATTGGTTTATTCTTTTTAACTGAATTGGCTACACTGATTCAAGAAATGTATATACATATTGAAGTGTATGCGTACATGTGAGATTTTCATGCTTCAGTGTGCATAAATTTCTTAAACTAGTGCAGCCAGTTCAGCTAAAAAGAATATATCACCTGCTTTAGAAAAACTTGTTTCCATTCAAAAAAATGTACAGGATGTCTCACTTACATGTAGAGCAGTATGCCGGATACAGGGGCACACATGAGAGTAAAAGAGAAAGACAAAGGGTCCCAAGTTCATATGGTGCTCTTTTTCTCTGTCTTTCTCTCACGTGCACTCCTGTAGCGGCAATCCGACATACTGCTCTGTATGTAAATAAGACACCTCGTACACTGAAAGAAAAAAATGCTGTATTAAAGTAATATTGATTTAATCCCAGTGAAATGATTACTCCACTACTCCTCAGCAAATATTTACTTGAATATAGCGCTTTTTTCTTTCATCGCTCTCCTTCTCTTTCCGTTCCTTTTACCCTCTCAATCGATTTATTACCTTTACTTCTCGTAAATTCATAGCCTCTTCCCAGGAATAATACTTTCTCTTCATTCTTTTTATAGCGACCTTCTCACCGGTATCGATACGTTCCCCGAGAACGACGGAACCAAAGGTCCCGTCGCCCAACTGATTCAACGTGATGTATCGATTCATTTTTCATTCACTCACGCTCGATCACTTGGAAATTTTCGCGTGTCACTTCTCCTCATGTAACAGCCACGAACATTACACCAAACATGCGCTCGCACGCCACCGAAATCGGCAGCGTGTCATACTCTTCGCACTTGCTGCAATCATACAAATCAAAGATATCCGATCAGATGAATAATGAACGGCTACCTATTCCGGGACGAATCGAAACGCTCTTCGACTCTATGCGCAATATATTCCGGAACATGTGACGTGTATACAAAGTGTCCTATTTCAAGTCCCCCACCAGGTACGACTTGGGAGCACGTGAGTTGGAAATTTTGAAATTCGTACAATTCCGAGCAAAAATTTCAATTTCTCTTCTTTCCTGAAGAGGATCGAGCGAATACTCGCTCGTCGCATGTATTTACCGCACAGGAAATACTTAAGTCCTTAGGTAGAAGCTCAAACACCTGCGCACGTAAGCATGGTTTATGAGTCATGTAATAAAGCTTTGTCACGGTATATAATCTAGTGTGAGTCGTGCCAGGAGTATTGACTCTATAGCGGTGGAATGAATATTTGATACTCCGGCATAAGATTGTAAATCGCCGACAAGATGGCAAGACAATTTTCTTTACAAGCGCGTCGATCTGAACTCTCCGATACTGTGTTAAAGACACGTCCGCGGAACTGTCGCACGAACTCGCGATATTTTAATGCCAAGTGCTCGCACAGTCGCGATCGATGAGTTATTTAAGACAAGAGTGTGCCGACGTGTGTGTACATCGCACCACGTTGTGCTTGCGAAACGTTGAACTTGCCTGGAGAATCGCGCGAATCGCCCGAAGCGTTCGACGCGTATTACGTTAATACCATAGAATCTGCGACTGCGAGGAGCGAGGACGCTTGTAAACGCGATCTAGAACACCGTTTATATATACATGGGAATATATATCTGTGTCATGTCGGAATTAGCATTTTCTTACGGTCGCACGCAAGCAATCTTTGTGCGGGTCAACATGCAAGAATATAGATTTTCTCGAACTGATCGTGCTTTTCTCCACCGCTGCCGCCGCCGATCGTTTCGCGCAAAATTGCCTGAACAATTATATTATATTCGTGTGCGCGCGCTACTGGAGAGTATCCGCGAGACTCAAGATTTAAATTTTTGGAAGAGAGATACGTATCATGAGAAACTACGACGGAGAATTTAAAGCGTACGACACGTTCCTACGCGAATTGCTAGTTTTCGTTCCCCGGCTTCAGCTTTCTCGCCGTTCGACTTGCTGCGAACGAATATTTCTCCGCTCTCGGTATCCATCGCGAAATCGGAGTGTGCGATTTGCCGATTTGCCGGGACGCGAGCGATATCAAACCCGAACGGATGCGACAAGAAAGCTGAGTCGTGACTTCGTCGAACGGACGGAACCTGAATTTCTCCGAATCTCTTCCCGTCACTCGCAGTGCGCTACGTACAAAGAAGAATCGAGATTGTACTCACGCAATAAAAAGGCAGAGACTATTTTTCGAGACGCCACGTATTTAATTATCTTTATGCGTGGCTGTCATTCAGCAGCAAACTATTAATCGAGCGGCCATAATTCGCGGTTGCTATGGCTACCAATGGCTGCGAAAAGTCCAACTATCGCGCCGCGCTCCGCTCGCCGGCAATCGAAACGTTTGGATTCCCTAGGGGCCTCCTTTGCGTCAGCGAATCAACGACGCGAGCGGAAACTCGGCTGAACAACCAATCGGGACGTCGCTTTGGACTTGAGTGATCTGAGAGAAGATAGGAACTACGACGCGGCAAGTTCAAACGTGGGCAGAGATTACTGGGACTTTGGCTCGGACACAATGGGAAAATTAATTCCTCGAGGACCACGAAAGGACAAATTCTGCTGTCGGATATTGAAAACACACGGTAAAATTTAAAACCTAGTCCTTCTGGCAACACTTTCCAATCGCTGCTGAGGCATTCCCGGGTCGAGTGCATCGTCTCTAGAGAGAGTGTTTGTTAGTTTGTTGATCATGTTTAAAACATGTGCAAAGGGTAAAATGTAAAAGTGAAAGGTAAATAACAGGTTAAAACGATGTTAAATTAACCGATGAAAGGAATGATTCCGAGCGAATTAACCCTTTGAGTACTGAATTATTTTAAGATTTTTATGCCCATGGGACGGATTTAATTTGTCGCTATATGGATTAATATGTAAAAGTAATACATTTTATGCCCAAGTAAACAGATGACGAGTCTCACTCGTCAAATGTACCGAAAGGGTTAACTGAGAATCATGGTATACGAGTAGTACCTAGACGCGATATATCCGATCCGGAAATGCCGGGTAACCGGAATCGGAAAGCATCAATGACGTCTAGTGTACACGAGAGCCGACAACTCAACAGTTTTCTCCGCCGAACGCGCCCATTGACACAATCAGTTCGTCAGGACACCATGGTTCATTCAACGAAATTGTTTCCTTTTGTTTAATCGTTAATTTCCTTTCTCGGTGCAAAATGCTGTCAATGTCTCGCGTCACTTGATGTACAGATTGCATGGCCGATCGTTTCGCGAGTTGTTTCGGTGTTTTATACGTAGTACTTATTAAGTAGCTGTGATAACGTGCTCTCGTAAGTAACACGTACCATCGACTACGTTCCCCGATTATCCAAGACGAATTCGTCCAAGACCTCTCGAAGGTGAAATTATGGCCGCGTCATTGAAAAGCTCGCAGTAATTCGCATTAAGTGAGTATACCGAGTTACAGTGTTTACCTTGAACGCCCAGAAACCTTATGTCTTCAATGAGAAGCAACAATCTTTTTATCGTCCGCTTCAAAATTTTATGTCGGTGACACATATGTTTGGATCGCGGTGTACGTTGCTTACCTTGAAACTGATGAGTAAACAGCTAATAAATTTCAATGCTTTCCCCAGATTGCCGCGGCAGCTAGATTTTAATATGCTTGCCAGAAATATGCAGACATTTATTTATAGACGATTTAATACAATGTATAACACTTTCAGTGATGGTAGCTGCCGGAGCCACAATTTTGATGGCAGCTAGTGAGGAGAATTCGTCCAATGAGACAGAAAGTGGTACAACACATCCAGTAAACCGGGGCTCTTGTTCGCAATATGGTATACAGCGTTGTGGTCAAAGAAATATCGAAACGTCAGCTAAAGCAGATGTAGCAACTTGTTCCTCGAATATTAGTAAGTTTTAAGGATTTTGTTTATATATTGAGTTTATTTGTAAAATACAAAAGATAAGCAATGTTATTTAATCAATTTTGTATTTTAACGCTTTGTATCATACATAAGTCATTGAGCGCTAACTTGACAATGATTGAAAGATGATAGACCTAGTAGGCTAAAAGATAATATTACAGGGAAGGGATTATTAGTAATTATAATACTTTAGATAAAAATGGCTAGTTTTAAGTGCATAGTTTTACTTGCTTAAACTTTGAGCATTAAGACAGAGATCAAATTATATATTTCTATCACAGCAGAAAAGAAACATTGTAGCCTTACGACTGAAAAGAATGGTAAAATAATATCCAAAGTAGAGCCGAAAGAGAGCTCTAAACTTTTGGCAGTTCATAAGACTGCTCAGATTCGTGAGACCAGAACTTCTAGATTACGGGCTGCTTCCATAGTATTACCCAGTGGTAAGCAAATACTACAAATCAACTTTTTATATTGTGATTTTATATGTGTGATTTTATGTCGATACGTTATGTCGATACGTTATTTCTTAAGTTAGACATTCTATTGTGTAGAAAATGTAGTATATTTCTGACCATTCTCTGGTTTCTATAATTGATATTTTAACTATTATCTCTATTTAAAATGAAATATCTCAGATTTCTCGAAATATATTTGCTCCGTGTGTATATATAAATTACATATTTATTACTGACGTATTTGTGCTTGTACTTCCAGTGGATGTATATGTACTATAATAATACAATATTCTTATTGAATGGATTAACTAATTAATGTTAGTTAATTATATCTATATTGGATGTTCCATATTTTTCTCTCATACTTATAAATATTTCATATAAAGCTTGACATTACTTTTTTGACGCAATATATGTTTTTATTACATTTATCCCATTATATATATTGTGCACGTCAATCTTATATAGGTACTTTAATGAGATAACTAATTCATTGAAGCGGATGGATTATTTTCTTTTACAAATCAGGTGCAACATTAGCGTCGAAAAGAATACTTGGTTCAGAAATTACCGGCTCTCAGAAGTTCAATTCATCAGTTAAGGAAGTGAGTATTTGCAATCAGAGATACATAATTCGAGTTTTGAGGTAATTTTTTCTTTGGAGAGTTAAAATCGGGGATTTTTATATTCTTGCGACTTACAGTATATTGACGAATTATAAGATTGATTTTTTTATTAATTCTGAGAAAACGTTCACAAGTGTTCCGGCGTGTAGCAGCCGAAATACTCGGAAAATTGAATTAACATCGAACGATCTGAAAAATACCTTAAAAACAAACAGTAACTTCAAACTGAGAAAAGCAGGTTTGAATTCGCGACAAAGATATCAAGCACGTATCTGTTTTATTCCTATCCTGACGCATATGCAGAAACTAATGTATATTTATACGCACAGGAAACTTCCACATCCTTAAACGGTGGCGTCACCATGAATCCTGTCAAGGAGAGAGATAAGAGCTACAAACGCAAATCTTATTTAAACAGGTCACGTCACACGGAGGCAGCGCCTGTCGATCGTTTAAGTGAAAGTAAGAAGTTTACGTTCGATATAGAAACCGTTGCTTCTAATAATGTCGGCCGGGTTTGAACGGAAGCGTTCGTAAGATTGCCAGTGCGCAATTTCTCAACGGCACGATGCGATTTTCAGCCGAGTCTAGCGAGAGACGCTCCAGAAGGCAATCCGTCAGACGAGGTCAGGTGACCGAAACTGCCTCGGGTCCCGCCGACTCCTGCGGTAATCGCCAAGTCGCGAGCCCGCGTAAAAAACACAACGACTCGAAAGTAGCTCAGTGCGGCACCGCGAAGAATCTCTCGAAAACTTGTTCATCATCCTCCGTAGTGGCTGCCGCGAGTAGTGGCAAACGCTCGATTTCACATCAACCCAGGTACAATCGACATAACAAATGTTACAATTGACGAGGATGTAACGATCGCTCTTGCAGTATAAGCGACTCGGAGGTGTCGCGTCGAGTGGACGCATTGACGGCGCTGACGCGAATCACGATGGAACGCGTGGAGAGACTCGCGTCCGCGACAGCGGCGGCGGCGAGCAATTCAAGCGAGAAGACGTCACCGAGAAAGTGCGCCGCCTCGAGGCACACGCCGGTCTCGATTCTCAAGCACAAGACGGCCGACGGCGAAGGGTGCGAGCGTCAAGCGTCGAGCGGCGCTTCTCCCCACGCGCCGTCGCCGGTTACGTTCTCGCCGTCTGTGACAGAGTCCGTCTCGCGCAAGAGACACGGCATCCTGAAGAAACGTAGCAGCCTGGACGAGAGCGAGATACTGCGTCGCCGTAGCTGTTCCCCGGACGTCTCCTTCGTCGACAGCACCTACTCGGAGTTCCGGCCGATTCTGAAGAACCAAAGGCGATCGTCCCTGGACGAGATCGTGAAGAGAGATCAGAGCCCGGATCAGCAGCCGACGTCGATACTGAAGCGCAAGTCGTCCAGGGAGGACGATCGGGAGGTGCATCGGTCGCTGTTAGCCTCCCCGGAGCCGCAGAGCATCCTGAAGCGCAAGCTCGCCAACAGCGTGCGCGCCAACAGCGTGAATCATCACGTGACCATCGCGCCGGATGTTGGCAGCGCGAGCGCGTGTCTGCTTCCCGACGGCGCCGAGGGGTCGGAAGTGCGGCCGATACTGAAGAAGAAGCACGGCAGGGAGGAGCTCGCCGGCAACGACGTCCCGTCCCTCGAGCCGCGGCCGATACTGAAGAAGAAATCCAGCACCGAGTCGGACGAGCACGAGCACGACAGGCCGAAGAAGACGATCCTCAAGTCCTCGCGGAAGAACTCGTACGAGGAGGCCGGCGAGGCGGAGTCGACCTCGCCGAGGAAGCTGTCCGCGCTGAAGAACCGGCCGATCGAGAACGTGCGGCCTATACTGAAGCAGTCAGCCGGCAGCCGGCATCACGACGACGCGGCGGACCTGTTCCTGCGCAAGCGAGCGCAGTCGGTGGGACACGCGCGTACCGGCGACTACGTCGAGTCGTTTCGCGCGCTGGCCAAGCGAAGGTCCCTCGAGTCCAGTTCGCCGAGCGACGTTTTGCGCGCGCCCCACCGATCCGTCATCTCGAATAGGTACGTAATAGATATATATTCTCTTTTAGGCGTTAATTTCCGAGAGAGATATCCGAAAAAACATTCTCAAACGGAGAGAGAATTTTATTCGCGCAACATCTGATCAACAACCTTTTGCAATTGCCGCAGCGATACGCGAGTTCAGTGGGGCTTTGATACCGTGCCAAGTTTAATAATAGACCATCTAGCGAAAGCCACCAGAAATTGAAGATAATCGTGCTCGCGTGTATTGTCGGCGACGCAAATCTGTGAATAAACGACGCTCCTCCGTACGCGGCTCCCCTCCACGCTCGGCAAATATTGCCGATTTAATCAGGTGTAGATATCAATTATTAGTGTCACGCGTGTGCTTTCCAGTTCCGTTGTGATCAAAGAGCCCGGTAAAGCGAAGCAGACGACGGACGACATGGAGGAGAAGAGCAAGGCGGACTCGCGTATACATTTCGACGCGGCGCTTCTCACCGACGAGGCCGTCGCGAGGAGGGACGAGCAGCAGGAGGAGGCGCCGCGAGAGGATCGTCACGTTCGTCGTAGCAACAGCGTGTCGAGAATGACGCAACACTTCAAGGCCCTGCAGGAGAAGATCGTCGCGGCGGAGAGCAGTCCGCAGCGCGTAACCTTGCAGCGACCGTCACACGGTGTGCAACGCTACCGCGAGCGCAAGGTGCTGAGTGGTGAGCGTTTTAACACGCAGCCGGTGACTTTCGAGGAGGTGCGCGAGGCGGTCCTGCAGAATCAGCGCAACGCCGCGGCGTTGAGCGCCACGGACGCGTCGCCCTGCGACGAGCCGTCCAAGCTGAGCTTGGCCGAGCGCGTGCGGCTCTTCGACCGGAAGATCTCGACCGCCGACGCGGAAAGGCTGCCGCAGAGGAGACGGCCGGCTACTCGCTACAAAACACAGCCGATCACGTCGGAGGAAGTGGAAGTGGCGTCTCGCGTGTCACCCCTGAATGCGAATTACCAATCGCAAACCTCGGTCGATGGTAAGTTGGGCTATTTTCGGAGTATCGCTCGGAATCGCCTAGCTGGAAATTCCAAGTAGATCGTAATCTTCATCTCCACGGGAGAAAAGAAAACAATCCTTGAGTATACAGTGATAAGATCAAACTAATCGCGTATGAATGGATATAAAATTATATTCAATGTAAAATAAAAGTTGGCCAAGGAGGCCATAACAAACGTTTCGATCAATTGCTGGCCCTCTTCAGTGAATTACTGAACATTCTACAGAATTATATTCGCAGCAGGGTAAACGAAGTAATGGAAATGTGTCGCTAATTGGACGGTGGTCATGTACCGGGAGTGAAACGGAAGTAAATTTTTCAATAACATTCCCTCGATAAAATGAGTAGTCGGAGAAAATGACAAGATGTAAGGTCATTCCAAGCGTCAGAATTCAATCAACAAATTCAAACGGTCTCATGGATATCAAGACAAAATAAATACAGAAAGAAAGATATAGATTAGGCTCTTGGGATATGCAATCTTTGAGTGAATAAAAAATGAAGTCAATAAGAACCGACGCTAGTTACTGGTAGTCAGTCGTTCACACCGATGGGAATCGGAAACTACGAACCGAAACGTTTATATTTCTTCATCTTCCAAGTTAAGTAATTTTTCTTTTTCTCCCTTGGCAACCAACAACTAATATCAGTTGTTATTGGCCCCATTTTTTCACTTACTCAAGAATTATGCGACAAAATCAATGAACAGAGTTGATTGATACTTTGGGATCAAAATTATTATCTGTCGTGTTTTCAGATGGCCGCCATTTTTAAAAGGAAGCGAGTAAAAATAAAAATGTTGACGTATAGGGGTGATAACTGATAAAAAAATGAGATTTTTTTTTAAATGGTCGAGCAACCAAAAAATTCATAATCGTACTATTCGAGATTGATCCCATCATCCTCTTGTCGTTGGTTAATTTCGCACAAGTTGATTCGTGTTGCAGAATATTCGCAAGAGTGTCAGAGGCCGCTTTACGCGCCGTTGCTCGCCGCTGCGTCTCATCCCGATGTGCCGAAAGGTATTCTCAAGAGCTCCGCCGGTCAAACGCATAATCTATCGCGTGCCAAGAGCCCGGAATTACGAGGTATGAAATTGATCAAGTCGGTGCTCAAGAGAGAATGCGAGGAGTCGATGGAGCAACAGACGACAACGACGACACTGCCGAGTTCCGCCGAGGCGTATCCGCGTTCTATTCTAAAGAGCAATCTCCACTCGAGACTTCAGAGCGCCGACTCGGTGGCATCGAGAAGCGAGGGAGACGTGCGTCTCGTCGAGAGCCAAAATCCCGACGCTGCTGCGAAATCAGAGAGCTCCGCCAGTATCGTGCGGTGCGCTTTACACCGGTCCTGCGACGACGCGTCGCCGGACGACGTTGTCGACGACTGCAAGTGGCGCGACGACTCGTCCGTGGATAAGATCGGCCGAGCGTCGTACTACGACGACGAGGAGGAGGACGACCGCGCGTCATCCTCCTCCGGCGGCCACGAGATACACAACATCATCATCAGCGAGGAGAAACCGCGGTATACCGGCAACTCGTTGGCCAAGAGCGTCAGTCAACACGCCTTCGAGGAGGAGAAGCGAAAGCAACGGGTGCGCGGCTTCCCCCTGCCAGGGCTGTGCCGCAGCGCCACGCAGGTGATCGCGTCGATCGAGACGAGCGAGACGCCGAGCGTCAGCATCGCCGACCGGCTGGCCGCGCTCCATCACAGCGGCAGCACGAATTGGCGGCGACGCGTGGCCAACGTCGACGAAAGTGCGCGCGACCTCCTCGGCTCGGAGGAGAGCACTGCGATCAAGTCGGGCGTGCTGGCGGACTGCATCGGCAAACTCGAGTCCGCCGCGGAGGGCTGGAGGAGGAGGATAGTCGCGGCCGACGCGGTTAACTTCACCGTCGCCGGCAAAATGGGCGCGCGACCGAACGACGCCGGTGGCTCGCCGCTCTTCACCGAACTCGCGACGAACGTTCTTAACCAGAAGAAGAGAGTGCCGCAGCGGTTCAAAGCGAGAAAGGATAAAGGTGAGCGGCTTCTTCTCGTAGGCACGTATTGCAGAGGACGTCTTAGATATCGTCTTTTCGAAAATTCAGAGATGTTCTTTCAGGATGTGTAAATGGCGCGGTATCGACACCTACCAGTCCGTGCAAAGATTTGCCCTCCGCCATGCGCATGAGCTACTCTGAGCCCGTTAGCGACGACAGCGGTTGGTATATTTGCTGAAAATCGCGTAACGCTTCTTCCATCCGAAATTCGAGGATCCGCGAACTGTCCCAGAACGCTGATGGAAATAACGCGCGAAACATGTGATATCGCTCGCGTGATGCGTACGATCTGGGACAGCGCGTGTGATAGCTCGTCCTAATCTTCCTCTTTGATACGACGCGCGAGGGACTCTTTTATTTCTAGTGAACTTACTTTATTATAACTTTATAGGTGAAGAATGTAAAACGGAGCATGTCATGTCGCCGACTGTTTCAGTACCTAAAACTGACGACGAAACCTTCACCTCTTTCTTTAGCGGTGTGTCGCTGGAAAAGTGCGAAACCGAGTGTCTTGATTTACACGAAACCGACTTCGATATAATTGCACCGCAGTCCGAATTGTAAATTCTCGCTTTTTTACATATCGCTCGCTTAAGAATGAGTAAAAAATTAAGAAAAAGAAACTTATAAGAGAGAAAGTAACGGACTCTCGGAGAAACCGTTTCTCGAAACGCATTGGTATGTATGTGTAATTGTGACTACAGCTCGGACCATTTTCTCGACAGATTAGCGCAAAAGCGGAACATACGAATACAACGCAGACGGGTCACCTCGAGAAACCCTCTCAGAGCTCTCGCGGCGCGTACCGACTTAAGATCGGAATACACCGAATTTCGCACGAATATAGCCGCGAGAACGATCAAGAGCGTAAACGTAGAGAAACGTGAGTGAGAGAAGACTTGCCATTATGCAGGGTACGACGGCGAAAATCTGATAGTTTTCACACCGCGAATACGATATTATGTACAAATATAGTCTTCATATGAAAAATAAGGCCGAAAGAAGAAATCAACTAATTAGGACATATTAGAGCGTGTATTGTATTGGTTGGTGCGCAAGTTTGTCCCGTTTTTTTCATTAAAATGTGTACGTGATATTTATTTATTTTAAAATACAATTAAACAAGTACGCGCCATTTTGTTCGATGACTTCTCTCCGATACCGTATGCTCCTGCGCTCGTGGAAGTTCGAAGCGAAGAAGCGACTGATAAAAAAACGGGGCAAACTTTTGTACAATATATACAGAGTGTCTGCAAAAGTCGGAGTCAAATTTATACAATGTGTTAAAGAAGTTGGGTAGGTGAAATTGTTCAATATAAGCTTATGTCCGAAAATGCTTTATTAAGAAATTATAAACAACAATATAACAACTGATAAAATCTGTGTACAGATCAAGACGTGTAGTCAACTGTTCTGAGCCAGCGATTACGTATAAAGAGTTATGGAGAACAATTCTGCTTATAAATCTTGGAACGTTTAATAAAGCATTTTCGGGCATAAGTTTATATGAACTTTTTCACCTACTCAATATCATTAACACACATATATAAATTTAGCTTGGAACTTTGCGGATATCTTGTGTGTCTTTTCTCATTTTATTTCCATGTTTTATCCCAGTGCGAAAACAATCAAGTTTCTCCGTCACCAGCAGAGACTTCATCCATTTCGAGTTGCGATTAAAACTTAAATTCTCAAACGATGTTCCAGTCGCTAAGAGCTCGTCTTTTGCTGTCGAAGCTCTCGCCGGCTTGGCGTCCACCGAAGATTTTAGCGCAGTGACTTTGAGAAATGTGACAGAGACGAGTGTGTCCACGAATAAGCTGCAACCATTCAAAGATTTAATGCTGATATTGGTTAAAGGGAGACGGCATGTTCAAGCCAGACTAGTCGAGCCTGTCGCCGAGTGCATCAATAGCGGTGATAATTATATACTGGTGACGAGATCAGAGGTAATAATTGATTATACAGGTAGAGCTAACAGAGAATAAAGTACATTATCTGGCCTTCGTTCTCTCAACGATCGAGCGAGGCGACGAGAAATGTCCGTTCGGCATTACGAGCCGGAATACGTACGCTCGTATTTTTTACTCACTGCTCCTCTCTGCTTGTTGTTCGTCGCTGATAAAATTCACTCCCGACAAATCGCAGGTTTTCAACTATATAGGGAAATATAGCAATATCATTGAAAGAACTCATGCCGCCGAGATCGCATCGTGTATCCTACAGAAGAAGGATTTAGGCTGTCAGGCGGACCAAGTTATCACCATACACGAGGATAAACCAACGTGCACGAGGAATCAGGTGCAAAAGTTTTGGAGCTATCTCGGTGTGCTCGACAGTGAGGAGCTAAATGGTGCGTTATCTACTTGCAGGCTTGTATCAGCATCTCAGTAAATTTCTCTTGATTTTTATATATTCCAACAGAGATTATCTGTGTGTGAAAACGTACGAGAATGTTTCTGATAATGGAATACATTGAGCAAGGGGAGAAAGATCGTTAAAATTTATATAAAATTAATTTGACCTACGCAAAATTATTGTAATGTGATATTCATTGATGCCGCAGTTGTCGAGGCTGGTCATCCTGACGAAGATGAATTGTACGAGTCCGCTATTATCGACACGAATATGGTGTACGAATTGAAGGATAAACAGCTGATACCTCACGAGAAGTTTTGGGGTACACTGCCGAAAATAGAAATGCTCGACCAAAACAAGGTAACTTTGAATTTATTATCTGCAGGAAGGCCGTTTTGAATTTTTGCGGTAGCCCAAGTTTGGGGCCCCGAAACAGATGCTTGTTTAGTACAAAATTATGTATTTGCAAAAAAATATGTAGATTTTTATATTTACATCGGCTCGGTAAGTTACAAATTAAGGAAAGATAGAACAGGTTTTTAAGAATCTAACTGCGACTGTTGTAGCGATATGATATTTTTAATTTTGTGGGAAGATACAAATGTTTGATGCACGTTATCGTTGTAATGACGCACGTTATCTGCCGGATAATCGTGATAAATCAGTCTTTCACGTTAAACTAACCCCGAGTTCCGATTATTAGCAAGATTGGGTGAATTAACTTCTTTTTTAAATTAAATTAAAAGTTAATGACCTATACAATTAACTTGGTTAAGTTCAAAGTTACCTAAACATAACTATGTTTAGGGTTTATATATATATATGTTTAGGGTTTATATATATATATATATATATAGTTTTGCATAATTATATTTTAACTTAGATTAATTGACCCAGTTCTGATTATTAGTATAGATTTTTGTACGCGTCCGATTGCGCCGCACCACAGAGCGAGAAGTATAACACTTTATCTCTTTACGAAGATCCTGGTATTTGACTTCGGCACGGAGATGTACATCTGGAGCGGCAAGGGAGTCTCGACAGACAAGAAGAAGCTGGCCACTCAGCTCGTTACGGAGATTTGGAAGGACGGATACGATTACGCTGAATGTACGATTTGCCCCATTAATGCGGCCCGCATGCTCGGTGGCCGGCGCGGTGATTCGCCCACGGCCGTCAAATCTGCCAAGAGCAGGCCCGAGTGGTGTCTGCTCGCCAAGTTGACGCAACATGTCGAGACAATACTCTTCCGGGAGAAGTTCCTCGACTGGCCTAATAGCACCAATGTGATCAAGGCGCGCGGCAGGAAGGACGACGTGCGACAGATCGACGGCGCTGCGATCGTGCAGCTGGACGATAACGACGAGATGTGGCTGCCGAATGACACCCCGGTCGATTTTGTACTGGAGGGCTGTCACCTGGGCAGAGGTATTGGTTGTTACGATAGCGAGGTAATTTCACGATCAAATATACGTATATATGTAGCAGGACCTCTTTTTTCCTGCCTCTGATAAATTGCAATTGAAACTAGAAGTTTGAGCTAAACGGTGACTTTGCTTGATTTCAGTTGAAAAAGGAATATGTCGTCACTACGACCAGCGTAATGGTATGGCATATCGACGAATTTTCGCACACGCTTTTAGACGGATCGTCCATCGGCCAGTTCCATTCTGGTGACAGTTATATCGTTCAATGGACGTATTCCGTCACGATCACCGGTGAGTCCCTCTATTGGGTCGGCTTCGCGAAAGTCGAAAGGTTTATTTCCAAACCATCGTAAATCCATATCTTATAAAAGTATTGACTTCTATGATGGCTTAAATATTTTAATACTTAATATTAATGCTTTTACACGTAGAATGACGAAAGGAACCTATTTATGTAAAAAAAAAAAACATAGTTTCGTTTCGAAGAAGTACAATTGCGCATTGCAGACGCATTATTGTACCCGCGGAAAAAAGTAACGTAAGTAAATCCCACGAATTTTATATTGAAGTAAAACGAAACAGCATGTGCTCCCTTTTCTTCGCATCTTCAGGCTCGATAAGCTGCAAAATTATTCTCCCCTCCCCTCTTCCAGTGTTCTAGACTTGAGATGGTTTGGGAATAATGGAATGATTACGGAAAGTTTTCGTGACACGTAGTCTCGATTTTTCTTGAAACTATAGTTTTGAAACGATCCAGTAGTTGTTTCGTGAATTATGCATTTGCCTCTACGTATCTTCTTCTTTACATGAGTAGGCAGAGAACTCAGTGGCCTGCCGTCCAAACATTCGGCGAAAGGTCGCGACAGGTCGGTGTATTTCATTTGGCAGGGCCGAAACGCGTCTTTGAACGAACGAGGTGCCGCGGCACTTTTAACGGTCGAATTGGACAACGATCGAGGCCCTCAGGTGAGAACTCTCCACTCAGTGTTGTCAAATGGCAATATTGCTAACACACCGACTGACTTACATCGATTATATAAAAGCCTAACTGATAATTGAAATAGAAAAAATGGCAGTATGTAAATGTAATTTAAGGTACATGTATCTTAAATCTCTCGTCCCATTGGCTCTTTATTGACTGTATGAACAATTTGTGCGGTAGGTGCAACCCAGTGACCACCACAACATTCTCGACACGTCAATCCAACGGTTTCGTTAAAATCTTTCTTAATATTGTATCACATATGATATTCGCAGATTCGCGTTGTTGAAGGACATGAGCCGGCTGCGTTCTTAAATTTATTCTCAGGAAGGATGATAGTACACAGCGGTAAAAAATCCGAGAATAGGAGCGAGAAACGATGGAGATTGTACATTTGTCGAGGTACTTTGAAATCCGAGACATACCTGAACGAAATCCCCTGCAGCACTCGGCAATTAAGAAGCAGAGGTTCCTTCGTGTTGCTGGACACTAAGAATGCGAAAGCATACATCTGGCATGGGAATAATACGTTGCGTCACATTAGAGAGGTAAATTTTCTGTTAATTTCTATAATGTTACAATTAACTCTATGTCGAATATAGAATTCGACATTGCGATAGATCTCGTATTTTTTTCTATTTATTTCCTCCCGTTCTTTCTCTCACCCGTTAACTACTTCTTTATTTTTCCGTCTTTCGAACTTCCTCTTTATCTGCTACCCTCTTCTTCACCCCCAGCCTCATCTCTTTTCGCTCTCTTTCGTTCTTCTCCTTGTCTCTTTTTGTAGAACGCTTTAAGTGCTGCGAACAAATTGAGAGAGAACCGACCCGACGAAACCGGATTATCAAGCGAAGTTAACGTACAGATATGCGAAGTTCAAGAAAGTTCGGAACCGGAGGAATTTAAAAACGGTGAGTGCACTTTGGTGGAGGGAAGTTTAAAGATTTAAACTTCGCTTGCGAAAATGAACAACCAATGCCTAATCAGCACAGGTCGGAAAATTGAAATGTAAAATATTCATTGCAGGATAGCCTGTAAATTACTTTCTAATATAATTCCGACATATAAAATGTATTCCAGAGATGTAAAAGATGTACATAAAATGTCTCGTAAAGTTTCACATTTCTGATAGAACACAAGATTATAATCATTTGCAAACCTTGACTGAATCCGCGATACCTTGCATTCTTTAGCATTAGGTGGCATAAATAAAAAACTATATTGGTCACTGGAGACGGCTGAGATGCAGGATCATACACCGAGGCTTTACCACTTATCAAGCATATTGAAAACACTTCGCGCAGTGGAGATACTCTGTCCGCATCGCGCGGACCTCGCGACACCGTTTCCTTTCTCGCAGGACGACCTGTATCAAGCGAGCCAACCAGGTATGGCGCTCTCTCGAAGACGTTATTTCGAGCGGTAGTTGGGCACGCGATTAAAAATATCGCAATTTCCAGCCTTATTTTTATTGGATGACAAGGATGTAATTTGGATCTGGCAAGGATGGTGGCCTGACAGCGGTACGGAAGATCAATCCGGCAGCAAGACTGTCCGATGGCAGGCCGAACGAAGGGCGGTAATGACGACAGCGATACGATACTGGCGAAACACCCGAAGCGCCCGAACGACGAATCTTCCTATATACTTAATTTGGGCTGGTTTAGAGCCGTTGCAATTTATCAGTCTTTTCCCCGAATGGACATATCGGGACGACGTTGCTGAATTGAACATAGAGGTATGTGACGTGCGCGCACACCACTTATTCCGTATTTCAGCCGTACGATTTTTGCGATTGTCCTTCAAAGGACAAAAGCGATATACGTGTGTGTCACTCAATCAATGTAAATTCGTTGAACCTATCGCCAGGATGGCCGAAATCCAGGAGAAGTATTGACCGTGGAGAATGAACTGGCCCGTCTGACACAAAGCACATATCCTCCTGCTCAGTTGTTGCAGAGACCTTTACCCGACGGAGTTGATCCAACGCGCTTGGAGCTGTACTTATCTCAGCAACACTTTCAAGTTAGTATCGCCGATCAGTTCGTGGTTTATGTACGCACGTTAAGTAAGTCTCGTATGCAGAACGCGCGATTTCTTGAGAAATATTTTCAAGATGAACCCGTATATATGATACAGAAAAGAAAATTTCTCACTCCATCTTCATTACATTTTACATGCTTTTCCATGACTTAGGAGCTACTGGGAATGAGCAAAGAGGAATTTCAACAGCTTCCAGTCTGGAAACAGGTGAATCTTAAAAAAGAAATCGGATTGTTCTGATGGATCGTTTTGGCTGCCAACACTGCGATTAATAGCTGCCCTTGTAAATTCGAGTTTACGTGTTAATTGTTTCACGATGTTTTTGCGAGTTGAAAGAGTCTCGACTTCTAAACGCATTTTTGTCGAAACTTGTAATCTCGTATAATTAAGAACGAAACGTTTCAAAAACCAGCGAATAATCATCACCGACGATATAGCGTAATAAACTGATTAATTAAGAAGAAACAACTCGCTCGGTAATACATTGTGTCAGTACTGTCTGAATTATATATGTATAATTATATATATATATATATAAACACATGAAAACGTATATATATAATATATATAATAGGCCGCGCGTACGAACAGATAATTATATATTTTTAATACCTGCTAATTGTGTGCGAATCAGCTTGCGAACATTTTCTTTATATTTGTATGGTCTTTATATTTGCGAGTGAGTGATATATGCTGTTACGGCTTATTCTTTCGCGCGTGATATCTGTATGAGACCGTTTCTATAATTTACAACATATTCTGCGTTTCTAAATAGTATTTCACAAGAAAACACTACATTGTCTCGACTCTTTCTTTCGTTCCCTTAAGACCTCGTGTGCCGTTGCATTTTGCTGCGCAAAAAGTTTTTGCAAATGTTTTCTCTATCTTAAATGAAATTAAAGCTACACCTGTTGCGTGACTCATTTTGTACATGATTTCTATATAGATCTAAGAACAAATTGACTTAACAAGTGATCTTAATCTCAAGTATCACATATTGCTAATCGTATCGCGCATTGAAATACATACTACATCAGAAGTAAAAAATATACATACTACATCAGAAGTAAAAAATATCCGCAATTAATCTAAAAAATATCTGCAATTTTAATAACAAACGTACTTTTATTTTATATTGTAATGACACTATATATGTAACAATCGAGATGTGTGCGGAAAAGAAACACGTGTCTGAGATTAATCTTTTCGCTACAAACAGCGACTAAAGTCATCCCCATTGGAAAACCATTTCTATACAGAATATAAAGTATATCGTTTAGTTCTCTAGATATCAAGAATGACTATAGTCGATCAATAAGAAACGATAATCCGCACCAGTCAGTTTTTGGGCAAATGTGTCGCTGTAGCGAGAAGGTTAACATTTTTATCACAAGGTAGTCAGGACTATAAAGCAGCAACAGTAGATGTGGAAAAATGTATAAAATACAATCGTTTAACCTCAAAAAAGTAAATAACTAATAATTAAATGGAATTTATAAAGGGGAATTAATATTTCTTGATAGACTTTCGTATAAGCGCTAATCTTTGTTTATGTGCTTCGGTGACAGTTGCTCGCTTATATGGACGTACTTCATCTGTACCAAAACCAGGGATCCACATGTTCCAATTCCTTTCTAAAATACAAAATATACATACATACATACATATATATATATATATATATATATATATATACATGCAAATATAGTATCTTTATACTCATAATATTCCTGTAGTAATTATTCACAATAAGGAAATCTCCTGTTCAGTTTTTTGCTTTAACTAAGAATATAATTTACTTTGTAAGAGAATCAACGGTCATATATCCTGATAGAACTTCCTTACAGGTTGGAAATTATTTTTCTTACAAAGCAATAACTCACCCAAGTGTAATTGTACATCTTTAACCTCCACTGTATTTGCATGACGATGCTTGGCTAATAAACAAGCAGCATTCACTGTTGTCTCCACAAAATCATCCGCCAGTTGTAACAGCATCTCTTCCACTTCCTCATCCAATTGTTCAGTAGGATCTACCTCCTTTACCAAGTCTTCCAATCTTGTTTTTGTCAAGAACTAGAATCAAACAGCGTTATGTGTAACAAAGAACTCTTCAAATGTTTAACTTTATAAGATTTATATAGAAATACTGCACACCTGTGGAAAATCGCTGAAAGAACTGGGAGTGGATGATTGTTGCTGTTGTTGTTGTGGCTGCGGTGGAGGTGGTGGTTGCGGTGGTGGTTGTTGCGATTGTGATTGTTGTTGTTGTACTTGCACTTGTTTCGAAGGCTGTGATATGTATTGCGTTTGTTGAGATTGCGTTTGAGGCTGCACGGTGGTTGTCGTGGTCACGTTGCTTTGCATGTTAGGCAGAACCGGCGAGGTCTGACTGTTGGGCCCTACGGACTGCAGAGTTCCAAGCACAGGTGTAATGTCCGTGCCAGTATTGGATGTTTGCACGATCGCGCTTTGCTGAGACATTTCGACGTTTAACGTGGTCACTGACTTTTCACTAAAAAAAATAATTCTTTCCCGACGAATATCACCTTACTCTTGTAACTGGAAGCACACGATTCTTCGTACTACTCGCGAGATAAGTTTACAACATGAACTACGAGAGTAGAATACGACGGGATCGGATAGAATGCCGGAGGACACATCAGTCTTCTTCTTAAAGTGCACCGCGCGTACTCTTCGGCAAAGAGCACGTTTCATTGGCTGCATATCATCTTAGGATACCGTATAGCCAATGAAACCGGCCTCCAAATTGCATTTTTCTCTACATCAGCGACATCTCGTCATGACACTTGTCGTACTAACCTGGGAATTTTCACAGCGTTATCAAGTGAACCTCGTTTGATCTCAGCGCCGGTATGGCGCAACGCTCACGAGTTCCCGACTGTCACCGGAGTTATCGGTACCTATTGTGATCGTGAGATGTCGCATCGTCGCATGTATCGCAGTGGAGCCGCTGCAGGTGCGTTTACGTGAGATTATTCCTTTCCCGCACGTAGGCACTGATCGATGCGGAGCGTCCGTATTGCGTCAGGCTCCGGGAGGGCCTGTGTCAAGATTTCGCGACATGTTTACGATGTAGACGTACGCGGACCACGCGATAGCGGCGACGCACAGGCCGGGTCGCCTCGGACGTACTCAGCGAGAGAGCATCTTCGTACGTGCTTGAAGACATAATCGTGATCGTGAACGAGAAACCTGTGCGCGACGAGAGGACAGATCGCGGAAGCCATACTCTGTCTTTCTCTCTCTCTTTCTTCCCTTGCTCTCTTTTCACCGTCTACCTATTTATCTATCTACCTGCTTACCAATCTACCCCCGATTCGTCTTACTCCTTCCTTTCTTCGTCCGTCTCTTTCGTTTTTTCCCCCTGTTACTCCGATCTCCTTCCGCCTCGTTTCGCTACACTCGAAACCGGTGTTTTCTTTTACGCGCACAACCGACGTGAGCAGAGTGTACCCGGAGTGTCAGTGACGGGTGTGCACAGAAGTGAGACAAACGGTAACGTCAGTGTGATGTTTGTTATGTAGTCTGCTTGAAGAAACAGGGTTTCTCAAACCGCAGAAGGTGAGTAATTTTCGCATTTTCACGGCTCGAGCGAACGCATTTTTAGCTTCTTCCGTCCCGTCCCCCCCCCCCCCCNNNNCCTCCAACCCCACCATTTTCATCCTCTTGAGACAAATAACAAGTGCTCACGCGTATTTTATACGTTTTATAAATGCGTAACACGGCTAGAAAGTGCGACAAATCGCAAATAAAAGGAAATCAAGAGGTAAAGGCAAGCCGAACGTAGCATTATGTCGAATCGATTTATCGCGTAGCAGCTGCTCGTGTATCTCGCAGGAAGCGACACGTTCGCGTTAACCCTTTTGCCGATTTTGCCGCGTGAAAGGCGCTTTCTATCTGCGATACAACGTGTCGATGGACGTTCGTCGGATATCGTCAAAGACCGCGTGTACAACGTGAAATTTGACCGATCCGGAGGGGAAAATGGCAAATTTCTCTCTCTCTCTCTCTCTCTCTCTCTCTCCCTCCCCCGACACGTTCTCATTGAGGAATAATGAAATCATTTGAATATTTTCAACAGTAATGTCTTGATATTAGAGTAATATTTTTAACATTAGGAAAATATCTCTAACTCTTAAAATACACATATTCTGATATTTTCTCATAATCCTGGAAAAAAATTACATGTAATCATGTGAATTTATATATAACAGTATTTTTTTTAGCAACTTATATAACCATATCACATCCATATGTGTGATTTATATATAGACATATGTAAACAAAATTCATATATAATCGTTTTTCCCAGGAATATTTGCATATATAATCGAGGCTCACGATATTAACTTCAGTTACGATAAATAAACATTTTCTTGCACATTTTTATAAAGAAAAATCGATTGCAAGTTAATTTTAGAATCTGGCATTGAAATGACGATTGCATTTTATGCTCAAATTCAGAACATATATTAACATTGTACAACGATATTAACGCATTAACAAGTCAACTTATTAGTAGTTTTGAGTAGGAATTTTGCCATATAAGCGCACGTGATTATCTTCTTTTTTTTAAGTGTTGTTATCATCGTATTTACGAGTATATGCGAATGAGCGATACTGAGAATATTCATATCTTTTGGCTTGTTGACGCTAACATCGTTGTATGTACTGAATATGTGTCACGGACATGTATATATTGCTTCGTTTAAAGAATTGTGGGTAAAGACTATGATTATACCATATGACATGTTTTGATTAATGATTTCTGGAAGACTCCTAAATTAAAAATTCTTTACAGACTGCGAATTGTGTCGTCAGTTGCAAAAGTATTTCCATCTCTTGGACACTTATTTATGCAAGTCACATCAATAATTATTATAAACTGGTTGGCGCATTTTAAAAACAGGAAGAGAACAGGACAAAAAAAAATAAATTACCGATTTCGAAATTGAATGTATTTCGTAAGTGAAAAAAGGAAACCTCAACGATTTAATTTGTTGTTTTTATTTATTTTTTCGGTACGATTCCAAAGTATAAGAAAGTGTTAGAAAGTGCCGCACAGTCACGTCTTATCTATATACGTTTTATCAGTTGTTTAAAGATTATAGTTACTTGATTATGTAAAATACGCGGGTTAAAGCGTATTGGTTTTTCAAGTAATCAATATTTGCACCATTGCACACGTAAGACAAAATTTCCTCGTCGCGTCGACGTAAAATAGCAGAGTTTGAAAGTACGTTATGTCTTGTACGTAGCAAAAATTAATGTTACGTATATTCAATTGATTTTGATTCCTCTTTGAACGCGTTTTATGATATTCGGAACAAGGAAATATAATTTTTTTCATACTGCGCTTTCTCTCGTTAACATATGTTCACGTCATGTCGATGTGTACAATCGACATCGGGATAATAGGCACTTTTTCTATGCTAACTACTGCTATTATCATAAGAATTTGCAAGTCACAGTCAAGAATAGTAATAAAGAAAATAATAAAAGCAGGAAAAAATATATCGCTCTAGTTATTTATCAATATATCAATATATTATGTTTGATATATCAGTCCATAAATTCCATTTAAACGGAATTATACGCTTTTTTGTTTAAACGTAATTAAATATTCCTTGCCAATTTGCATGTAAAAATATAAAGATCAAGTCATCGTACATTTGGTAGTCATTTCGCGAGCCAATTATTTCGCTTATTATTTCGTTTCGAGGTGGCATATAACAACGAAAAGCAAATCTGGCAAGGTATCTTTTTTCGCTAAACCTTACCTTGATATTTGTATCGCGCACATATACATAGGTGGGCCAAGGATAACTCGTCGATTAGCCTGTGGCGCGCGAAGCAAACGTCGAGATCGGGCCTTGACGACGAGGCGATTGCTCCGCGATCTAAATTTTCCCATGTCTCATCGTGCCATGCTGAATACAATGTGGAATATAGAATCGCCGTTATAACCAGTGTAACGTGTTTCTTAACGTTTGCATTACGTGGCAACATGCGAAGCGGTAGCAAACGATGACGCGACGTGGATTCGTCGCATTCGATCGTCGGTTCCGTGCAACGCGATAGTCCGTCGTTGTCGCGTCGCGCGACCACCGCGAAGTACGTTGCGTTTTCGCGCTTGTAATATTATTAGCCACCGACATTTTCCACGCGGCTCGCTTCTCGATACTCGCCGAGCTGTCATGATATTTTGTGAATTTCCCTCCGAGTTGTCGCGTCAGCCCGGTGTGTCGGACAATTTTTCCTTCTTCGCGACGAACCAACTGATTCGACCGTATCGGACTAATATTGGTTGAAACTTGTTTCATCCAGATATTCGGAAAGTGCTTCTACGATCGAAGAGTCTCCAAGAATCTTCCAATCATGCCGATGGAATTTTTGGAACGGTTTCCGGTCCCCAGCCTACGTGTCTACACCACCATAAGCTTTGCTACACTCTTCTGCTCCATATATTATGCTGCGCAGATAATTAAGGATCCCGCTTGGAGGACAAATCACACGTACATCGACGTAGGTGTTAACGCTATCGTCCGAGACGATGCGAGCGACCCAAGGAGCCTCGGCACGCACCTGAAAGAACTGCTGGAATGTATGATGGATGAGCCTGTCTGCATATGGGTATGTCTGTTTTCAATTCTCCAAAAATACACATTAGAAAACAAACGACGCATTTTTCTCTACATCACGTCATCTTCATTCACGGGGAGGGGGGCTTCTCGAAAATTGGGAAAACTGATTTCATGTGGCGTTTATTTCATCATTTTAAATTCACTTTATCTCCCTGGAAGAAATCTGTCGTTTCTTAATTCATAATTCTTAGTATCGAATGTTTAACAGTAAATCGATACGTTGACAAAATGACTGGAAAAGCCATCTAATTATATTTACGTCTTCATGTCTCGCATTGTCTGGTTCTATCTATATATTATGAACGCAGGTTACATCATGCTCTAATCCACCTCCGAGCGCAGTCGTATCCCCTTTATATATATATATATATATATATATATATTTATTCATATATGTATATATAGAGTGCCCCAAACCTAATGAACCTAACGAAGCACCTTTAACTTGTAAATTTATAGTCTTTGATCAGTTTATGGAATCGGCTTTTTTCTTAGTCAGAATGTGAGGGAATTAATCGAGCTTCCGCAATTTTTAATGTCAAATACCTTCGTGACTGATTTTGATTCTCCATTTGCAAACTTATTTTTGAGCAAAGATCGATTAAAATTTAATAAAGACTAAAGGTCGCAGTGTCTCTTTGTATGCATTTCTGGAGCTCGATCCTTTCATTTTCAATCGCTTATAATTTAAGAACTCGAACTATCGAACATCAATCTTTTTTAAAACTAGCTCCATTTTGATCAGAATGTGTTTGTCGTGAAAGTTGAGGCCTTAACAGAATGGTTGACTTATTGATTTAAGACAATGTTTTATGTATTAAGTTTTTATCTTTAAACAACGCACATTGACTATCTTGTGTCTTAAGTCTTAAACTAAGAAGCCGTTCTATTTGTGATTGATGACAAATCGCCGTATAATAAAAAAAAATTAAAATTAAAAAATGATAATTAGACAAAGATTGAGAGCGTAAAACGTTGTTTTAAAAGTACAAATCAGCCATTTAGCTAAAGCTCTTACAATTACGAGACACGCCATATATACTTTCCGTCAGAGCTGCGATTCATCGTGACGAAGTATACGCGTCTTGTATTTATGTAAAAATCAAAACTGCATATTTAGGGTAGGAAAGCCATTTTCGTCGAGAATAGAGTAGAGATGGGGGAAAGAATGGCACTCGTCCTGATATTGCGTTCCAAGATTCCTATATAGAGCGAAGAAGAAGAGGAAAATCGATGTCGGTCTGCGGCAGTAGAGAAATGTGTTACTTTCCTCATGTATTATGGCATTACGTGTTCGGTTACGAGCGTCTTGCACGGCTACGCAACCATCGCGTGATTATGTCTAGCTATTGTTCCTCTCGAATGAACACATGTTGATTTTGCGTAGCGCAACATCAGGAGGCTCATAACGTGAAAATCGTCTTCCGCTTTCGTATCGGTACAGTATTACATATGCAATTTTGTATAAAGAGAAATTAATTTGATCGATGGAAGAATCTTTAGTTCAGCAGAAGTGAGTTAGAATAATCCGTGTTTATTATTTATTGTTTATTATTTATTGTCCGCTGTTATCGTGAAAACTATTGCTATAACATATTCTGTGTATTAAGCAATTTCCCCAACGAAATTAGTGTACCTTTGTGTACTTCGGATGAATAAGTAATGTCGTACAATTGTCGACAATAGATTGTTTGGCACTGATGGTTACTGATTACCGATGTTCCCGTGAATATTCAACAACGCACGTTCATGTGATATGTAAAGACGTACTGTTTTATATGTATTATTTTTATTGTTGTGCCAATAGCCGCAAATAAAAATTAATCAAGCATTCTATAGTCTCCTCTCTTATTTTCACATATAGTGAATAAGGAAAATATTATTAACGCTTGTAAATATTCAACAATACGTGCCGTACACTGTGTAAAACATATTGTTTTATATGCATGACTTTCTCCCTTTTTTTCCTGCATTTCTATCGAGTTTCGGGATAATTTTATACTAAATCTTTTTCACGGTTTATCATAACTTTTTATATTACTTATCTAAATAATCAAAATTCAAGTCAAGGTTTTATATAGTGTGTTTTAAAATAAAATCTTGAAATTGAATGACCATATTTTATCTGCCGTCAGCTTTAATATTCAGTTTTCAAAAGGTCTTTTCCGATCTTTAATAATTCAGAACATATCATAGTGACGTCTCAACATTGTTATAGTGGAAAAAATCGCGTCAAAATTGATCAAAGAATTCGCAGGATAAAGTAACAGGGTTGACAAACATTGAATTTTTTTACATAATATGAAGAATTTCGATTGATATAACTCTTTTCTTTTATAAAATTAGAATAACAGAACAATTTGCATAGTTTTGCCAAATCATCATTCCTTACTATTATATCTTGCTTTTATACACCAAGATTTCGTAGCAATTTATACCTCGGATAAACGCATTCTCGTGCCGCTCGAGATACTTGGCAGAATATTGAAGCGAAAAATGTTGGAACCTAAAATTAGATGGCCTTTCTACCGTTTGGCAACGATTAAACAATAGTTATTTCGTTTGTTTGTTATCTAGAATATAAATATCGCATAGAACATCTTCTAATCTTATTAACCCTTAGCTGACACACGGGGTTAAAAGTATCCCAGAGTGTTTATGAACGCAAATTTTTCATAGCTGCGCGCCAAATTTGGTTCTGCGTCACCTAGTATTAGTCGAGGCTTGACCCAATATTGATAAATAAAACAATTATACACATTTTTTCTCGCTGGGATCCAAAATACCCCCTATAGCACGTACGTTATTATTTTGACGTGTGTCAGCTAAGGGTTAAAAAACTAATGTATAATCTGGAATGTTCGTTTAAGAGATTTTAGTATATACTTGTTTTTTTTACTTGCTTTTTTTTAGAAAATAGCAAAATTTCGATGTAAAGCAACTCTCAAGTGAAAAAATCACGTGGAACAAGCAATCACGTGTGATGCTTAAATTTAATATCCATAATTTCCATAATTCTTCATAATTCGTAATGAAAAATGTGATATCATAATATGAACTTTATACTGGTTATATTTATAAGATATAAGACACATATAATCTGCTTGAAATTCGCAACTTTGCGGATTTATACCATAGATTTTTCTCTCTTCATTTCTATTTGAGTATAAATAGAATTTATCAATGTTTATTGGCTTATCACTTCATAATACGCATACGTTGAAACATTGATTTTTTAATTAATTAGCTCGATTATAAAGTCAACATACGATGAACTCTTTTCGTTGAGTTCCGGAACCGAGGTTGATTTGCTAATACACGGTTTCTTCATATGTACGTCGGCAATTGATGTCGAGTAGAACTGTCGATAAAACTGTCGATCGATGATCTTAACGTAGTTGACTTTCGATGTTTGCATAAAACATTGCAGATATCCTCCATCGACTATATGACTCGTTATATACAGAACTAGATATACAGAATATAGAAATAGTATTTTCTCGCATATACTGTTTTTCACAATTTTCTCTTTTATGATTCATAGACTTCGGTCAACATGGCTCATTGTGTGCTGATTCTCCTCGCCAAGTTCATTCAGAAGCTGGTGTTCGGGGAGCTGCGTGCTTCAGAGCTACAGCATCTAAAGGACAAGTTCTGGAATTTTGTCTTTTACAAATTCATCTTTGTTTTTGGCGTCTTGAACGTCCAGTACATGGACGAGGTGCTGCTCTGGTGGGCATGGTTCACGGCGCTCGGCTTCCTGAGTCTTTTCAGCCAACTCTGCAAGGATCGATTCGAATATGTGAGTATGACAACAGTTGTTCGAACATACGCTCGCTATTATCCAAACAGTTTAAGAGATCCGATAAAGAAAAAACAAACGTCCCTCACGTATGACTATTTATACTTGGCCTCTCTTTTTTTCTCTCATTGTACATCGTTTTATTATTCTTTATACATTATTGTCGTAAGTTATCGCTGAAAATGGTCATATTCCTAACAATCTTTTCAAGCCAACAGTTTTACAATGACGCACGAGAGATGAAAGAAAAGACGGTCCCATGGGAATACTTGTTTTGAAAAATAAAGGAAAAATATCCGAAGAATATATACTAGAAACGGAACATTCAATTTGTCGGTTTCAGCTGTCTTTTTCACCCACAACACCAGGATGGAGTCACGCGCGCCTTCTTGGTTTGCTGGCGGCGATATTCGCACTATCTTCCTTCATGCTTCTATTGTGCACCGCTGCAGCCTTTTTCTTCGTATCTTTCAACACCTTCGCTTTCATGGCATCTGAGGTAATTTGTCTTCAATACAACGAAATGTAGGATATTCTGTACGTTGGAAAGCGGATTTTTCACGTTAAACGAATAAGAGAAAGGCACGAGTATAAAAATAAAATCTGAAAACGAATCAGTCCCGAATCGGGGATGAGCGTTCGCACGAAAATACGAGGTGTCGCATTTTAAAACTTGTTACTCTACCGCTTGCGAAATAAACATATCTGAAGGTGCTATTATAAGCTGGCCGGCGAACGTAAACTTGCTTACGTATAGCGGAGCGGATAAACGCTGTCAAAGTTACGGTGTTCTACTTATATCCACCTGGCTTAAAGCGATTCTCCTGACCGAACGTTCCGCTTTTGACCTTGGTTAGTCGAATATCTGTGTAGCGAGATAAGAGAAATGACAAAAAGACTCCAGTTGGTCGAATCGTGATGCAGCGCAAAGTTGACATTTCAATTTGACCTTGAGTCGATCTCTTACCGACACAAACTCGCGATGAAGCAGCGAAAACCTGTTTGATTATTATAATTTATTCCTCTCGCTTCGCAGTGCATCCTACTCGCAGTCCGTACTATACACGTGATAATACGCTACGTGATTCATCTATATGACACACGTGGTGCTGGCACCTCGGCGCAACGCTCCTGGGACAAACGCGGTCCCTTGACCTACTACACGGATCTGACCTCGGAATTAATCGTACTGGCGGTCGACTTTCTTCATCATGTTCACATGCTTTTATGGAGCAACATATTTTTGAGCATGGCATCATTGGTGATTTGCATGCAGCTGAGGTATCTGTTCTACGAGATACAACGTAGGATTACCAAACACAGGAACTATTTGGCCGTGTTGAATCACATGGAGCAGAAGTACGTAAAAGTCATCGCCTATGTGCGAAAAGTACGATTTGGAACGATTGCTTCAAATCGTGTCTTTTCTCTTTAACGGCTTGTAAACTGTTTTACGTTATCGAATCGAGTTACAAATTAATACAACAATTTAAGGTTCTTTAGAGAGTGACAAATTTTTTTTACTTATTTTTTTAGTTACCCTATGGCGTCGCAGGATGAATTGGCAGGCAATTCTGATAATTGCGCAATATGCTGGGAGAAGATGGACAGTGCTCGCAAATTACCCTGCGCCCACTTGTTTCACAATTCGTGCTTGCAGTCCTGGCTAGAACAGGACACATCGTGCCCCACTTGCCGATTACCCTTGAGTATGCAAGCGAATCATCGAGAGAATATTCCGGAAATGCCGCCCGAATCGCAGACACCTACGAGAAGAAACGACAATCACTTCTTCCATTTCGACGGATCGAGATACGTGTCTTGGTTGCCGAGCTTCTCCGTCGAAGTCTCGCACAATAGATTGCGTGGCAACATTTCCACATTGGCACATACCAATTCTCAGATGGATGCTATGGCGAGACAAGTAATCTTCTTTAAATTTTCTTAGAAAATTTAAACGATTAAATATTCTCGCGACATTTATAAAAGATAAAAAAAATCTTTTGAATCTTACTCAATTTCACAAAGAGAATCCAACAAGAATTGTTCTTTTACAATTCTCTCTCTAATCTGTGCAATATAATCTTGCAATATAATTCTGATCTCTGTGTATCTCGGTCGCTTAATATTAAGAAAAAAAAATTCCTTATTAGGTGCAGCAACTTTTCCCTCATTATCCTCGCAACGTCATCCTGGAGGATCTTAGAATGACCCGGTCGGTCGAGTGGACAGTTGAGAATATATTAGATGGGATATTAACTGTCCCGCATCATTTAATCGAAGAACCACAAGCGGAATCCGTCCCAACACAAACGACCATGACAAATATTGTGCCCAGTTCTTCGGTCCAAAATCCGTCGGACCCCAGACTCGATATTCCATTTGCCGACAGGTGAGCGAGGTGTTGTAAAGTATTAAAAACGTGCAACAATAATCTCCTGTTGCACAAATTAAAACATATTGTATCATCTATTTGTAGTAATTTTATCATTATTAATTCATCATTATCTGTACAGTGGAGAGGAGCCCTCGAGTCTCGGTGGACGCTTTTCAAAGTCACCCGCTGAGAGAGAGATCATACTTCAGCGGCGTAAAGAACATATGCGATTGACAGCGCGCAGAAGATATTTAGAAAAGCATCGAAAATCCGAGAACGATGAGGCTTCATACAGCTTGAAAATGGTAAACCGCAGTTAAAATTCGAAAGATTAGGCGTGACAAATTTTACTAAGAATATCGAGAGGTTGTAAATTCGACGACAAGATACACTCACGAACGGCTGTTGAGCCAACCACTCGATGGCATTGAGCAGTAGCGACAAGAGCTATAATGAGTCGATTAAATTGTAGTGTGGAAGATGGAGCTAGAATATTTTTACGTAATTTTACTTAAATATCATGCCGGAGGTAAAACTTACCACGCAAATGACGTGTAATATACATCTGCTTTTCGGGGAAATAAATCGTTTGAATTATTATTACACTTATACAATCCAACTTTGTTAGGCTTCGATAAAAGATTATAAAGATTATATTATTGTTCAAGTTTTCAACGAGCTAAAGCTTCTTTTTTTTTAACATTTTGCGATTACACGAGATTAATAATTTTCCTCGTGAATATACGCGCTTAATAAAGTCGAAACATATAGATAAATCGTTATGCTTATTGCTTCTTTTCTGTGAATTAATTGCATATACATATCTATTATTCTATTTTAATAATATGTACCGGAGCGGAGAATCACTCTGAGAATAGAGGATCACTCGTAAGTAGATAAAACGCTTATACGAAAAAGAAAAAAAGAGAGAGAGAGTGAGAGAGAAAATTAACATTTTTTAATTTCTTTTTACACAACATCCTATATATAATTTGTAAAATAATTTGATATAAAACATATAAATAGATCGGAATTTTGGTTGGAATAATAGTTGCACTAAATTTTAATTTAATGTATGTATCTAGTGCCATAAAAATAATTTGACACGTGCCAATCCAACGAGTTATGGGTTCAGCTGTACTTCTCGAAATTTCAGTAACTGTTTAAAAAAAATAATGTACGTGTAAATTGGGATTTGTGTAAAATATGTTTGTCGATTTGTACAGGTGTGTCAATCGACGAATGTGTTCCGTATTTACGAGGGATATATAAAATGTAAAACTTTAGATTTTGGGACGCAATCATCCACTCCATATTTGAATCTATTAATATCCAATCGAATTAAATATCAGATACGTACGTGTTTCATTATTTTCATTATGCAGAAAGATTTCTTTAATATTTGAGAAAATTTCGGTGCAAGACAAACATGTGTATTCCAGAATTGCGTTTTTTTTCTTTTTTCCATATTCTAAGGTTGACGTCAGATATTAGATGGAACTTGTAAAATAAACTCGTTTCGCACAAACGGCGAAGATTGTAGTAACGAGTTGTAAATCTTGTATAAAATTTAGATTCGTATGCAGTGAAGATGAGATGGGGCTCAGAAATTCGTGGTGTTTGTGCAGCGAATCTTTCCAGATCATTTGTTGCCTTGTTGACATTTCCAAAGATCGAAACCGATATAATTTCCGTGGGTTACCGTATTTAGATACCATAGATATGCGACAATGAAATCTTTAGACTTTAAATTCTTTGTTATTCACGAGAAAAAGGAAATATACGTATACGAAGTCCTTCATCTGTAGTATCAAAAATTGAACTTATCGGAATTATACTGGTTTCAATCCTTACTTTCTAATGACGCAAAACATGCTAGTTGTTATTTAATATAAATTTGCAACATGTAAATAATTGTCATGTTGGTTAGTATAAATAAAAGCTCCGGTCCGCTCCATCGGTCGCATCGCGAGGAGAATTATGCTATCAACCGGAGAAATTTGACTTCACGAACTTTCCTGATAACATAGCCAAGGCCCTAATAATGAAGAAAAATTCTAATATACTTAAACTAATGTAGTTACTCTTAATTTTAACTAATATTAACACATTGAAAATCCTAGTTGATGAAATGAGTGATCCTGAATTTGATGAAATATTTCATGACTCGTTATTTATTATCATAACAATGCAATCTATGTAAATGAATGATATATTATGTTAATAATAATATTTACAGCTTCAGTTTTCTAGCTTGATCGTGTGATTAATTTGGTACGAACATTTACTTACATTTGAATACACCGTGCGCGCGTGCAAGAGAGAGCAGGTACATATGTATAATTATAGATCTATAGAATATAAATGTGTGTGTGTTTGTATGATATATATTCATGAGTTATTTGTGTATGTGAGTGAAAAAATAGAGACATTTGCGCAAACGTCTGCACCGAACAAATGAGAAAAACTTATTTTATTAATGGTGTTGACATTACCCATCGTTGTACTAAAATTTTATAAAATATATTAATCGAGTTATTTATTTTATCGATCTCTAAGTAGTATATAAATAGAAAATGATAAAAATATAATTATGAAGGTAAATTTTTAGCATACTGGCACACCGCCAAACAAAATTTAGTATTTCCTGCTATATCTTATTATATTTATTAAAACACTGGGGTTACATTAAAATCCTAGGACATTTAAAATATTTTGTTCCAATAGTAACTGCACTATTTAACACATTCAAAAAATAAATTAGTATTATTTTGTTTATAGCCTATGCCCGAAAATCATATTTTCATAAGCAAAAAAAGCCTTCTTATATCATATTCCGTTTCCCGGAAGGGCATGATGTTTGGCTGGTTTGACCAGTTAAAGAAATATATAACAATGCTTTCCTGAATCTCTTAAAACTATACCTTTATGATACAATATAAATTTTTCCTTAGAATCTTTGTATATATAAGCGTAAGGTGTCCTATATTTGCTATAGTAATGCAATACCTATCTCCCACTTGACATTGTACAACCAATAAGACAAATAAAATGTATTATAGATTGTTGTAGCTACATCGTTTTCTCTTCTCTCTATGGTGGGTATTGGATAAATTCTTGTCTTGCCTAACATATTGCCTAACATATATATATAATCTTGCCATAAAATATAATTAACAAAGTATATGGTGCTATATCCTTATTGTATCTTTACATAATAAATTATGTCAGCACATGTTATAACAAAGTAAGTTTTTAAGAAGACACATAAAGGAAAAAATAATCTTCATTTGCTATGAGAAAAACCTGCTCAAACTTTTTTTATACCATTTTAGAGTTGTATAGATATAATTATAACTAACTAATCCACTAACTGTTATGAAGTTAATTTCACATTGTACATAGGGTGATCAATGGAAATGTGTTGAAAGTAAATGGTTATGACCCGGCAATTTTGTTTTATGAAAATTTTCACAAAAATATATTTTGCAAGATAGATATTAACACACATATAATATACTAAAATAATCAAGTCTGAAAAAATTAAGAAGGAATATTAAACATAACATCATAATTGTTTTCACTTAGATTATTTATTAACTAATTAAGAGTTGTAACTGAATCACAAGTAGAAAAACATACATATACATCAGAAATAATTTATTATGTAACAATTGCATTTTCTGATGTGTTATAATTATACTTATATGACGGTTTGTATAATTTTATCCAATAAAGTTCATTATAACAATATGTAATATAATATGGGCAAATATGAAGTCTGCAAATCCTCTTTCTGGGCTTATTCCATGAAACTGATTTTTATTCTGTGGATTAACTTGCAAACGAAGGCAAACTGAAACAAGGTAAATATTATATCACACAATCTTTTCTATGAAACTATATAAAAAGTGATAATTTCGTTGCCTGATATTTGCTGTATGTGTGTTTACAAGAAATAGATCCAGGTAAAATTATACATTCATATTACTCAAGCTTATATTTTAATCATTCTTAGCAAACTAAGAAATATATTGCTAAATAAACAGTTTCTTATACAATACATCCTTGATATCAAAATATTAACAAAAGAATCTCTAATTTGTGACACCTCTACAGATGTAATAATGATAAAACCAACGAGATAACTCGATCAACGATAAATAATCGAATGATGCGTGATATAACCGAAAACGTTATAAGTGATATTGTGATTACCTCCTAAAATGAAGCAAGATACACAGGATATAAAGCCACTGAGAAAACTGTTGAATGGGAATGTGCCAACGAGACAACAATATACGAATTGGATAACACCCGTCAGAAACACATACAGTAAATATGCATCGATGATTTTCAGTTTCTTAGGTGTGTTTTTTGTGTATTCCGACCAAAACTTATGTAGTACTGTCAGTGCTGTCATTTTTCCGATTCTCCTGCAAACTACCAAAAGATGGAAAATGTTTTAACAGATTCTCAAGTACACGCGTGGCAAACACCGGCGACGTATATCAGCCATAAAGAGTGAAGTGAAATACAGGCTGTACTCCGATATTCACTGCCAGTCTTAAAAATCTATAGTTCATGTCACGTATACTATGGATTTTTAATACTGGCAGTGAATATCGGACCGCTACCATAATGGATACTTTCCATATGAAATATAATTAGTAAATAGTAAATATAAATGATAAATTATTAATTCTTCACGACACGCGTAAATTATAATAGCATTTTGATCAGATATTTATGAGGTGCAGTAAAGGCTGAAATTTTATTTGTCGTACAAGTTTATCAAAAGTGCCTATTAGTCGGATAGAAAATGTTAGGGATCTTAAAAATTCTCTATCCAACAACCAATCACATCCATCTTCCAACAACGGCTCGTTCAATTGTGTGTTCGCTGAACATAGCCAATCACTGATCGCTCGTGTTTTCTAAAAACAGACATTATTGAACCATGGCTGTCAAAATGGACCTAAATGCGAAAGCGGGAAAAGAAAAGGCGTTAACCTCGAGTATCGGTGATCGGGAACATATTACGAAATGATTTTTTTGTTTTATACTTGAGTTTTATTTACTTATATTTGCCAGGCATTGCATAATGTCTTTTCTGCTACATCTGTTTATTTGCGAGCGACTCGTTTGTATCTATGCGTAATTAATTCCATTCGAAACGATAGTGTGGATTGCACGTAAATCAAGTTATATACGCTTGGACTGTGGAGTAGTTGGATTTTGTTTATTAAGAATTCGAATTGCGTGTTTTGGTTTTAAGTGTTGTTTCAACAAATCAACGTGGTGATGGCTGACAATAAGTGTGTACAGATGATTCAAACGAATTTTTCGTTATATGGTCTCGTATTGTCGAGGTAAGCACTTCTCTATATCTTTTCTCAACAGCAGACGTAAATGAAAGAGAAAGATATAAATTTTCTGGTCGGATTTTATTTGTGATTATATAGGTAAAAAAAAAAACTGAAATTTTCATATTTTATATATGGAATTTTTGAAACAAATTTAACAATTTTCTAAAAAAATATAGTTTTTTACCTAATAAATATATATTGTTCTTATTCTATATATTGATTATTCCCAGTTATTATCCTTTTTTTATTATGTAATAGTATTTTGTTATTTTCATCAGTGCCTCTTTATATGTTGTTTATTTTTGCATGACTAATAATATTTATAACTGTTTATATTTAACTTTTATATGCTGCTTTTAGGGAGCTTAAAGTATCCCTCACAAAACATCTGTTAAAAGTACAAGAAAAAGAACGTGAATCTTGGATGAATCGCATTATAGAGTTGATTTTAGCTCAAAACTTGGATGGTCCACATGTTACAGCCAAACATTTAAAAACTGCCATTGAGGAATGCTTAGAACCGCATAAATTGAAAAACACAGAAACAGTATTTAATGTCATAAGTGGACACAATATACCAAAGATAAAATATGACATATCTAAGAAAAAGTATATCATTGACAGTGAAAACCTACATTCCGAGGTGCAATGCAAATCCTTAATTTTTAAGCATCGCTTTGAAATGGTGTGGTACAAAACTTTAAGACACAAACAGTATTCATCTTCCAAATTTGAGAAGCAGTCAGCGGATAAAATAAATTTAATACCTATAGAATATTTGCTGAGTGAGCTGAAAACTGGAAACGTGTGCATAATGGGTCTGTTGACACAATTAACGGAAGATCAATATTACTTGGAAGATACAAGTGGATCTGTTAAGATCGACTTGGGCAATACAATATCCTTTATGATATACTTTGTCTTCAATTGTTACTTACAGTCTTAAAATATTTTGCAAGATTCTAGGAGTTAATGCTAATAAGATGGAATTTTCATACAGAAATAATGGTTTTCCTTATCCTACCAACACGATTTTCAGGATGCTTTCATAATGGAAGGCTGTATAGTGATAGCTAATGGAACGTACAAAGATGATACATTACACGTGGAGAATATTAGCTTTCCACCGATAGAATCTTGGGAAAGTTTTCGATCAGATTTTGGTGACGCTAATACATTTGGTGGACCTCACAATTTGTCCTTAAAGATGTCAGAAAAGTTACAAGTTCATGAGAAAAATAATGAGGACGGAATAATAGTATTTATAGCGGAGCTATGGTTGGACTTTCCAAATGTTTTGCAGAAGTTTAGAACGATATTGGAGGGTTATATGAATTATCCTCCTATAGCTTTTGTATTATGCGGCCATTTTCTGAGTTTTCCTACAAATGTTACCAGTGCACAAGCCTTAATTACTGGTTTTAAGGACTTGGTCGATATAATAATGCAGTATGCAAGTGTGAGGGAAACTTCCAAATTCATTTTTGTACCTGGTCCGCACGATTTAGGTTCCCCTAAAATTTTACCTAAACCTCCCTTGCCCAAATGCATCATCGAAGAAGTCACAAGATCGATACCAAATGCTATTTTCACCACAAATCCATGTAGAATACAGTACTGTACGAAAGAGATCGTGGTGTTGCGAGAAGATATGCTAACAAAGATGTGCAGAAATTCGCTTCGTTTCCCAAAGGAGGAAAACTTTTTTAAGCATGTAAGTAGTTATATTTTTTTATGGCCCAAAATATATGCTAATCTGACGTTGATATTGGAAAATTTCAGTTTGCCAGAGCCATCATCAGCCAGTCACACTTGATACCTGTGCCACTAGAAGTCGTACCGGTGTACTGGAAGTATGATCATGCTTTGCAAATTTTTCCAACGCCAGATCTCATTGTTATCGCTGACAACTTTGAGACGTATACCGCCAGCTACTCTGACTGTTATGTGATTAATCCGGGCATGTTCTCGAAAAATAACTTTTCGTTTCAAACTTACGTACCTGCTGCTAATCAGATTCAAGATTGCCAGCTTCCAAACGACACTGATATTGCTTAGATTGAAACGATGAGTATTGTGTGAAAAATATTTTCTTTAACTGACTTACATATGAAAGATTGCCTATTTTCAACGGGACATCTTGTACATGGAAAAAGTACGGTATAAATTAGGTAATTTATATTAAACAGTGTAAAACATTTTTTTCTCACTGTCACTTTCTTCTATTTTCATTTAGGAAAGAGCTATAGTCTAGCCCAGCATTAGAATTATCTTGTATATATGTATGTAATATTCGCGTGTGTTTTTTACAACTTGGTAATATACATAATATTATACAGATTGAGTTTCGACTTATTTCAATTTGTCGCGTCGAAAGCAAAAATCGGTTACTGGCCGTAGTAAATTAAACGTAGTGTCATTGGAGTGTAAAAAGTTATAGATCAATGTGTAGACGTAACATTATACTTCGCGTGAGTGATACAACTTTACAATAAATATTTGCCTTACTATCAAACTACTAAGAAATGGTGTACAAACATTACGGAGAGATAAATTTATTTGCAATACAATATTAAGGTATAACGTCTGCAAGTTTTGGAAAAAAAATTCGCACATTATATATCTTACGGTTTAAAATATTTAAAATGTTGCACGATACGAGGATGATTAATACTTTACGTAATGAAAAAGTCAATGATCGACACGAATGTAAGCTTTCTTTCAAACGCAGGATGCAAAACCGATATTTTAAATACTGGGGTTAGAGTGTGAACAACGCAGGATCGTAAAAGTCAAAATAAACGATGATACATATAAGTATAAATTGCAACAACTACACACATCAACTCATCACATATATTACAGTTTCATCTGCAAAGTAAAGAAAAAGAAAATTCGCATACGTCTATTGCACTTTTTCTTTATAAGAACAATCATTGTCGGTAAATAGTGGTTTGCTTCGTAAGCTATTCAATTCCTCCCGCAAGGATTTTATCAGCTGTGTACCATAATACATAATAATACATCATATTTTATGTACAGAATGAAGGATATCAGTCCAGAGGGCGTAGTACTTCTTCCCATTTCACGTTTCATGAAATGTGATTCGTCTTGTTCAATTCTCCTGGGAAGATAATTTATGATCTAAATTACAATAATTAATACTTGTAAAGAGAGGAGGTTACTGTTATCCTTTTATGATCATAAGCGTGACCTTATGTACACACACACACACGCACACACACACACATATATATACATATATATGTGTGTGCGTGTGTGTGCGTGTGTGTGCGTGCGCGCGTACGTGCCGATACAATCGTTTACGTACGTTCTCTTTGATATCTTCGGCAAGCCTGATTCCTTTCTTCGGCGTCGAAATACCAAAGCGTGATAGCGTATCGCGTTTCGTACGCCGGTTGCACCTCGTGCGGGTTCCGCCTGTCAGACCAGAAGAATAATATCCTGTCGAACAGAGGCTCGATATTCGCTACTTGGTCGCGCCATCCTTCAGGAAATATTCTCAAGAGTCCGCCATTCTTCTACGTACAATAGGAAAAAGGCAATTATTTATAGACTGGTATCGATGTGCATTTATTTCTGGATTTTACATGAGATACTTGTTCGGCTTCTAACGTTGTGTCAACAAAAGATGGTCAAGTATATTTGGGTAATGAGAATCGATCGAACTGCTTCAGTCTTTTCTTAAAAGTCTTATTGGACGCGCATTGATTCCCCGTTAGTCGCAAATGTATCCAATACGGCGATACGTTCAGGCCACGACGTATCGCCGTTGCCATATGGCCTCAAGGTCGAACTTGTCGTCCTTATCAATATTTTTTCTTTGTTCTTCACTGTTTTTTATGTATTTTAACCTGGTCTATTAGTCTCAAGTGCTAATGAAAGAAAACACTATTTCAAGAAGCAGAGGAAAACAATGAAAGAATTAGTGTACCTGTGTGAGATACATCGTGACCATTTATGGATGAAAAATATTGCGACTAACAGAGGGTAAATATCTATATGTAAAATTGTACCTTAATGTCCCAATTCTGATTAAGATAATAAATGGCTGTGATACAACGTCCGTCCCGGTTGGGATTATCCACGTGTTTTACGTAATGCGAACCATGACCAGGATAACAAGCTACCATAGCCTGAAACATAGAAGAAAAAAAGATTTGGAAGATCTGATAATCATACTAGATTTACTGTGTAAAGCGATTCCAAATTTTGAATGTGCAGATATACAATTGCTATATATACATACAATTTGACTTTACGATTCGGTAACAATAAGACGTGACATCCGTACGTTTCGCTCGTATTTCATAGAATTAACAGAAGATATAAAAGAATTGCAGAGTTTACGATAAAAAGCAAATAACAACTCGTCAAAGTGATTTCGCGCAATTATACGATATTTTTGTTTTAAGGCTGTATAAAAGAAAGAAGTAGCAAAACAAATGACTAATCGACTGAAACATCAACGCAGAGCAGCTGACCGTCAAGTCGAGGAACAAGGAAAATTTCAAACCATATTCGTAAAATTCCAAGTACTCTTACATCATAGACATGTGAATTAGAAAAAAGCATTAAACGATTATGTTTTACCGTGATGCACATGCGACTGCAGAGAGTCCTTAGTAGAGATCTATAATAAGTAACAAATAGTATATGTGCTAAACATTTTATTGCACACGCTATTTGTTATATATTTTCCTTTAATATTATCATCGTATAACTATATATCGCAATTTGTCAATTTTTCGCATTTTAATTTTAAGCTTGTTTTTCATCTCAAAGTACTCATAAAATTCCACTACTGAAAATGGCACAAACTAAATATAAATGATTCAGTGAAAGTACTTGTCGATAATAAAAAGAAAAGTTAAAAACGTAAAAAAATTGTTGAATGCATACATATAATGCAGCAGTCATCGACAGACAAAATATCTTAAATTTTTTTATCTTTCCTGATTATCGAGAAATTATGCACACGATACATCGCGCTTACAACGTAAAAATCTATTATTTTTAGCGCAAGTCAATCGGCAAATTCGTCTTAGTCTTTGCCAAAGATATTATTTCATGTGCAAATCTTCGTGTCTGATAACAATATCCGTATGCTGTTAACAGCTTGATGATAACGTTACAAGAATACTTGTGTCAACCTTCCTTCTCCCCCTGCTCAAATTTACCAGTAACTTGGTAAAAAATATAGGATATAGAGCGTAAAGTGAAATATTACTTTTCGAAGTACATAACATCGTTCAGTCATACGAAAAGACAATGATTGTATAGAACAGTGATCGCGTGGCTACAAGTTACAACAGCTAATCGTTTAATAATTTTACAATAGCCAATCCAGCGATACAATCGCGAACAATACGAGAAACGGGCGAAACTTACTGACGAGAGAAAGGCAACAGAGGATATTTATAGGATTCAACGTATACCACGGTGGAAATGTTGTCTTTTTTTTTTGCACAAAAGTATCACAGAGAGAATGGATCGAGTGTGTAATGTATATCTCTGCAGCGCGTAACAAATTCATCGCGTCGTATCGGTGCGTGGTAGAGAAAGAGGGTGGGACGTACGAAATCGCGCGCGGCGTACGTGACTGATCGCACCTCGCGCTTCATTCCCACTCTCAAGTTCGCTTTGATGCTCTCTCTCTCTCTCTCGTGCGCGCGCGCGGAAGATCGTTACATTTTTGGAATTGTGACCTTCTCTATCGCGTTCACCTCTTGGTATGTCATCGCGACATTCGCGCACATCTGAAATCTCACACGCTGACACATATTTGTTAATACTTTCCGCGTTGCGGACTGTTAATTAACGGCCGAACGATTTCAAGAGCGATTGCTCGCTAACTTAACGAAGATTGTTGTTAAACGGACACACAGCTATTCCTCGCGGCTTGTTTTTCCTGGAATGTTATCTAACGTACAGTTCAAGCATGTTGGAGTGTGACGCATCGCGTTCCATTTGATAATGCACTCGAAGGTCTTGTGAATAAATGATAAAAAGAGCGCAATAACACTGACCCGTGCACACACAATTCACACAGTCAATGAAACGTGAAGTAAGCAATCCGAAAAATCAATATAACAAACAGAAAGAGAAAGAGTGTACTCACTTTTGTTCTTCCGTTGATTGTATAGTTCCCTATTTTCCCGTTATTGTGCATTTTGTTAGCTCTCATAATGATTGCATCGACCCGCGATATGAGTGTGCCAATGTTTTGACATTGTTGCTCCTTCCCGTCCAGCCACGTGATCTGATCACCGCGGATTGTTTTTAAGTCATTTGCACCAGCTTTATTAGAAACCAACTGTCCGTCCTTAAATAAACCAGCACTGTACATATTTAAAACTTCCCTTAGCACTGCTTCACCTCTCTCCTTGCCTAAAAAATTGTCTACCACACACACACCGAAATTGTTCATATCTCTTATCACATTTCGGCAAATTTCGTCCAACAGCTCCTCGATATCGTCTCTATTTCTATGTAAAAAAGGGGGCAAAAGTTCTTCCTTCTGGCCCAATTGTACTTCTGGGAAGTTCTTGGTGCCGTTATGATGCCGGGTAGGCATTCCAAGGTCCGCGTTGTTTAGATTCTCAAAGATTCTCGAGCTTTCCAAGACAGGATTCAGGAGTTCCGCCCTGGCGCCCAGTATGGTGTCCTCCGAACTTCCCTCGTACGTTATAGGTAAGGTCCAAGCGTCGGCCTTATTGTTGCGCACGTTCCTCGTCTTCCCGCTACTCGGCTTCTTCTTAAGATTCTCCTTCCGCTCGTGCTGACTCGATTCGTTTTCTCCTTGCGTAATAGAAGCTGTAATTAGACACGCACAGTGTATAGAAACAAGGAGTTTATCGTCGGCCGAAGAGCGTCCGCGGCGGAGATGCCGAGAAAGCGCATCTCTCGACGCGAAATCGCTATTAATATCGAGTTATCGGCAAGACGACAACTGCGCAAAACAACAACGAGCGCGATAAGGTGGTCGCGGCAAAATGGTGAAAACGGCGACAGCACGTACCTGCGAATTGCTTCGCGTTCCGATACGGCTCCGAGATGACGTTCGTCACCCATGACGTGTCCGAGATGGGGATCCTGGCTAGGTTAGAAACTGGCGCGCTCGGTAGCTTGTCGACGGAGAGATGCTCGCCGGACGTCGCCGGATGGGTCGCGCAGAAGTCCCGGTGGCGTTTCCAGTCGCTCCGCTGATGCTCCTTCGTGCAATAGAAGACCGCCTTGCAGCGCGAGCACCTCAGCAGCTTGTCAGTTCGCTCGCACACCACGCAGGTCACAACTGTCTGAACCGCACCGCCGCCGTCGGTTGTGTGACCGACCAGCGGTCTGGACATGTTTAGCCGTTTAACACGCTGCGAGCGCCGACGACATTTCTCGGCGAAAGTCACACGCGCTCGCTCGCCGCTCACTCGCACCAGCTTGCACGCGCGCCGATCGCCCTCCCCTCTTCTCGCCGAAGATCGCACCCAGAGCGAGATCCCCTACCCTGCAACTTTTCACGATAATGATCGCAGCTTGTCTACCCTTGTCTATCTCGCCTTACGCGACAACGTAACGACGCTGTCGTTCGAACTTACGGCACGGACTTGCCCATTCTCCTGCTTCTAACCTCTAATCGTTACCTAACTCTACTTCGACACCCGACACGCCTGTGCGTTATCTCCGCATTTTTTTTTTCTCTCTTGTATCCCTGCGACTCCGACGGACCTGACGGCTGTTCGACACCGTTTAATCGCGATAGGATTCAATCTCGCTAAGATTATCACTCGCCCGCCATGCGCATCCTCGCAGCCGGCAGGCACTCGATGGGAGAGTGCCTGTGACGACTTTCGATTGGCTCTTCTGTCACATATGGCGGGTTTGCACAAATTTTCAAACTGTTTCGAGGAACGAAAGAAAAGCGTTAACATATACGTTATATCGTGCAATCACAATGCAAATCCGTTTTAAACGATGACAATAATTTGTGTAATTTCATCACCCGCTGAAGAACGTCTAATGAACGGTTTTCATGTACTGAATCACAATCTTAGGGTGCGCCACCTATCGTGACGTTTTATACACATAAGGATAGGAGGTGGAAAGACGTGTTAGTTACGTAAATCTCTTCGTTGGTGAGTACGTTGTCTCGTTAAAACATCGGAAGGTCGAAATTGTGAGTAATTCGAAGCATTGAAAGTAACGATACAGTGTCTGTATTACATACAATATTAAAATACCGGCTCTGATCTGTCATATCTATCGGACAACTGATGATCCTGAACATATATTCCTCGTCACATTATCACTTGTCTTTCTTCTTCTCATACATTGTAAATACGGTCAATGTAAATCATGTATCGTTACGCATATTGTGTCGGTTGTGCGTTGACAAAATCTACACTTGACTGGAAATGTGTAATAAAATAAAGCTTCAATCATATTTTATTATAATACGTATGTCTTGTACAATTTGCGATATTGCTGAGTTATCTGTAGCACGATAAAAGGTCGTGTATATCTGCGTTGAAATATTTATTTCGTGGATCTTTAATGTTGCATCTCCACGAAACTGTTACATGATATTCCAATTGCAAAGGAATACAGCCGATGTGACGCTACAAATGCTTCCAAGTGGTTAGAATATACCGACCTGTACAACAAATATTATTACCAATTACTGATATCGCATTAACACAAGTAAACTACAATGTTATTTATCACAAGCTATGTTTGTTGCAGACAGCCAACATGTCTGACGGCGTGCAGTATCGACCTATGAAATATCCATACACTATAGTTGCAAAAGTTGCTCAGTTCCCATATAAATATTATTGGAAACATTCCTGGTTGTTCAAATATTTGATTTATTCCACGGTATTATCAGCGCCCATATTTTATAAAATACAAAAGATATGTGAGTGAAAAAATTTGTCATAAATTTTCTATTATTTAAATTTTCATTATACATGTTTATAATTTATTATTTTTCGTTTCAGCGTATTCTCCTGCAAATGTCGAGAAGTGGGACAAAATACATAAGGAAATGTTCGAAGGCACTGGTGATCATCATTAAAGTATAAATGCAATGATGTTAGATAAATATGCGTTAATATTGATAATACGTATAAGAGAAAATTAATGTAATCTGTATGGCATAATTAGAAGAAATAAACTTGATGCTAAACAGAATATTATATACTAGATTATTTAAAAAGAGACCAAATGTAAATTGTTTTGCACAAGTTGTCTGAGAAAATTCTCTATCGCTATAATGTTTATATAAAACATACACAGTTAAGAAATACGTTCTTTATGATTGTTTTACAATAAACGAAAGATGACAATTTTTATCATAGCTTCCTCGTGGATTTATCATGAAAACATAAAATATTGAAAATAGATATACAGGTACAATAGAATGAAATACTATCAGAGACGGAGAAATTTCTTGTTCTAAGATATAAATAATATTATCATAACAATTTTCACAGTTGGCATAGTTATAGAACACGATGTACAAAAGTATCCAACTTTATTGTCTGGATCTACAAACATGAATTTATGAATAATATTAATGTATTTTTCAAAAGCACAGTGTTCATTCAGAACGAAGCAACTTTGAATTTTGTCGTATCCCTCAACTATCGCAATATAATTCTCGTGTTCTACGGTTAAATCTTGCATATATTTTGTCTCTTGAGGGAGGTGGGGGGAAGAACAAAATTTCTAAAATTCAATGTACCACATACACGAGTGAACGATCATTGATAATAGCCACAGATAAGAGTATGTGCGCGTAATGCGCGAAGAATAATAAAATAATAAATAATTGTCGAGAAGGAAATGCGAGAACATTAATTTCGTAATAACGAATATCTTCTTCTTTACAATATACTTATAAAGAAAACAGTACTACTCTTGTACAACTCGAAGCAAATGAAATACTAATTCGCCGCTCGTATATGCTTGTTTCGGGATGCGATGTAATGCATATGTGCGATATACTTAAAGTATATGTATAGTGCGACTTATGTATATGAATTCTTGCAAATAATACTGCGTACATCTTTATTACAAGCCTCGAGAGAAAATAAAGACTCTAGAGAGTGTAAAAGAAATCTTCTTCATGTATGTGTGTGGGTGTGTGTGTGTATATGTGATCGATTTTGCAAAGTAAATTTTCACAGTTGTACTATTTCGCAAATTGTTGGGAGTGATATCTTGTTACTCACTGCAAAAAGAATCGGTACATAGTTTATAAAAGTCTTGAGCTATATACCGGAATCTATTTACCGCTTGGTATCGATACATAGGTCCGTACGAGAGTTGAAAATATAGAAAATTTACGAATAGCAGATTTTTAGAAATCTCATGAGTATGCATATACTGAAATATATATTATGTATATATCTCGTGTTTCTATCTTCTTTTCTGCATCTCTCCTTCATCGTCCTCGCTGTCGGTCATTCCATTCTCTTCAAGACCATCGCCGTTTAATCTGGCCCTCTTGGTCTTGGGTTCTTGAAACAGTGCTTCATCGAAATCCAATCCTAATTCTTTGCAGCGTTTCTCCAAGTATTTGAGTAGTCGCGTGCCTGCCCTGTATACGTAGCTATTTTTAAAAAGACATAGCTTTACTCCTTACGTGTTATTCCCAAGCTGGTTCGGAGGCCAAAGATTACTTATGTATCTCTCAACAGCAAAGTTACGCATGCTAAAAGTTAATGTGCTAGTATATTATTCGCAGATGCGAAGAAAAGTCGATTCCTTCTGCCGAGCTAATTGTACAAAATAATCATTAATCGGATTTACCGCGCCTAAATCGTCCTATGAACCCGACTGACTTCAAGTAACAATATTACCTCATTCAATCATCACAGCCTAAGAACTACGTGGGAGGTTATCGCGTATCTCCACATTCTACCTATGATTGGATTTCACACAATGCTAATTGAATTTTCTCACACAGATATCCAGCTAAGCCAGCTGTTATGAAAAAAATGATATAACTTAGACGCTAATTCGCTATCTTGGGTTAGTGATTATATAATTTAGATGCATATTAATGACCCAGGTGAAGTACAATCTCTGGCATCCGAACTTACATAACATGGGTAATCGACGACATCAACACGTACCTGTAAACCGAGCTGTGCTCCTTATTGTACAATCTGCAATTTTCAAAGACCAATTGGCAATCGCTAAAAAACTCGTCTAGCCTCTCGTAATCGCCGTTGCTGAGCTTAAATTTGATTGTCCCGAAATCCATCGGGTTGGAAATGATGTCGTGATAATCCGGGACTTCGTCCTTCGTAACAGGTGAGAGAAACGGCCACGAGTCTCGGTGGTGCCTGATGTCGGAGAGCAATTCCTGCAATCTCGCCATACATCCTTTGACCGAGCTCTTGTCTTCCTCATGTTCGATTTCGGCAGCCCTTTTGGTCGCGCGTCGCGTTTGTCTCGGTTCGGTATCTTCCGACGTGCTGCTATCTACACATATAATACACACAAAGAGTTGCGCATTTCAATTCACGCCGCGTGTCTTTCGATGTTATTTTGACGAGATGATTTACGCATGTTAATGAACAGCGGAGTGTTGAATTTGCATGATGTACACAGGCTAGCAAGTGAGACTTTCCAAAGTCGAGCTATAATTTAAGCACATGTTTGTATACACACACGCATAATGTGACGCACAATATCGTTTTAAAGTGCGGTTCTAACACTATCGGCAAAGAAAGAAAAAAAAAAAGGGAATGCTACGTGTACTGTAAGAAAAGGGATACGATACAGACCGTCCCAGTCTGTCGATTCTGTAGTGAGGAGGCTCTTGGCAAAGCCATGGATGCGAGAGCGTGCTGCTGCTGCGCACAGCCTCTCCTTGTCTCTTTCCCTCTCGCGCCCCCTCACTATCAACATAATTCACACTAAGAAACTTTCTCGTGAAACGTCCTCGTAGATAGCTTTTGCCTATTGTTCGCTACTTTCATTTGATAAACGTAAAAATCTCGTTCGATTTGCGTAATAAGCCGCTCACGATATCGAGTTACCTCTTGTAGCATTCCTCCTTTTATCCTTGCACCTGACACAGGACCATCTTCCCCTGGGAGCTCTCGACAACGGTGGTTCTGCGCACTCCAAGTGGTAACGATCAGGACATGTGTCGCATGCGATCAGTTTCCCGCTGCTTTTGCAAGATGTGCATAGGTTTTCCGACCGTACGCTTCTAAATTGACAACAAAAATTCAATGAATAATCTCTCAAGTCTCTCACACTATATTATAACGCTAGAGAAACCAAAGTTCTAGAAGCATAAAAAAGAAATGTTGCGAGCGAAAAAGCGGAATATAAGATACACACATATCTTGATCGCTCTCTTGATCATCGTCGTCTTCTTGATCGAACCTAGCCTCCTCGTCGCTGTACGTTACTACGCGTTTCGCGCGATTGTGTCGCGTTTCTTTGGTCAGTATCGCTTCATCCTCCATTTCATCCTCGAATCTCTTTCGTTTCTGAGCTTTCTCCTTGGGTTTTATCGTCGGTGGTCTACACGTTGTACAGAACCAATCTCCGTCTGGCACAGCCTGCGCAAAGAGCAAAACGATAAGAGAAAATGTAAGCCCCATCTATCGCGAAATCGTCGTAAAAAGAAAGACAATGTTGATTACATTGAGTTTTGGCTTCAGACAGTACAGATGATGTCCCTTGTTGCATTCGTCGCAGAGCAGCATATTCTCCGCGTCTCTACGTCGTCGGCATATACGACATTGCGCGTTCAGCACGCTTCTGTTCCATGCGACGCTATTTTCCAAGGTACTTAAATGAACGAATAATTGAGACCAACTCGACGACGCCAAAAGCGACTGTTCCCATCTTTCCCGTGCCTCTTCGCCCGACCACTTTTTGTCCTTTTGATCGGGGCCTAGTGGTCTGAGTAAGTACCTTTGCTCCACACCGTGGGACAGCTGCAGAATAGCGCAAGCTAGCTGTTTGATGGTCGCTTGTTGCTTCTGATCCGGCGTCGTTTCATTTTCGTTGAATAAACCTAAGTACATCCCCGGGTCCCTGTAAGTCTTTATGCTGATACTGCCAACCTCAGAATCCGGTGTGCCGGGTCTGCTGTACTTAGACTCGTTCTTTATCTTGTCTATCAAGATGTTGGCAGGTGCGTCTATATCTATCTCGCCATTGGCGCCTATTAATTTATCGCATTGCTTATCGTAACCCCGCTGGTTGATCGCGTTCCTCCAAACCTCGCGATCGATGATCTTCAGGCAGCCCAAGCAACCCGCTTTGATCTTGTCTTCAAAGTCTAAAATATAATCTCTCAGGGTCAATTCCATTACTTCGTCGACCGCCACCTCGGAAGGGAAATTCAGATTTGCGTTCTCGTACTTGTTCTTCTTCGTCGCCTTGTTGATCTGCCCTTTGTCAGGATCTGGAAACTGTACACGGATATCTACTTGTACTCTGCTCTTTCGCCGGACCGTTAATCGCGCTTTATAAACGTTATACTTACTACATCAGGATTTAATCTGTGTTTGGGACATTCGTTGATAATAGCGAGCAAACTGTCCATTTCTTGTATGAGGTTGTTTCTAAGATCACTCTCTCTGATGCCCCTTGTACTTAAACTATTTATCAGCGCTTGAATATCCTCCTGGTTCCCGTAAAAGCTCCATTTCAACTGTGATCTCTTGCAATGAACGGGACAGTCTTTGTCTCCTGTACATAATATCAAGTTTCTCTTGATGTTAGTGAGATCCTGTTTGAACTCCTTTCGATTTGCTTCCTTCCGCAGCGACTTCACGCCGTTCTTCTCCGTGGGCGCAAGCTTCTTCGGTGACTTTTTGGATTTTTTGAAACTATTCTCCTTGTCGCTGAACTCGTCCTCAAATTTATTTTTCAGATATGCATACGTGGCCTCTTTGTCTTGCAGCTCTGGATGATGCGGCGTGCCTTCAGGTAGGCAACTGCCAGGCCACCATTCGTCATTCTCGACAAATACTCCTGAAATGAAAAAAACGATTACAAACAAATAACAAGCAGATAGGCTGACATTTTTTCTCGTGGTAGTAAAAATGTAGGAAGGCGCGCACGCACCCGGTATAGATATATATCTCCAATATCTTCGATGACATCTGTCTGCGCCCAAATAAAGCATCATCTTATCATCCCTTGACGCTTGCTGCAGCTCTTTCAGCTTGTTCTCATATTCTTCCTTTTTCTTCTCTTCCTCGTAATTACCACGCGTCACCTTCTTCGGCTTCGGATCTTCCTCCTCGAGTTTACCCTCCTTCTCACGCTCTCTCATTTTCTCCTTCTCCTCCTTCTCCTTCTTCTGCTCGGCGAGCAAGAACAATTTCAATTCGCGTTTCGCCTGATGCAGCTTATCGTGTCGTTCCTCAATCGCGTCGCGTATCGGTGCAAATGTAAGCAACTGATTAATTAAACATGTCGCAATTTTTATCTTGTCATCTAAATCGAGCTCGCAGACATTTCGGTGACCCAAAAGACGTAAAATGTGTTCTTCGTTTATTCTTAAAAGAAGCGCTGGCTCATCAAAGTTTGTGTAACCACCTGTAGACAAATTAACCGTTAAAAACGTCGTTGCTTGTTAATAAATATTCTTTTCATCATGTTAAATGATATATACTGTTGCATATATGTGCCTTTATTACACATGTGTATATACCTTTCTGTGAATATCGCCATTTTGAAGCAGCTTCGCTTATGCGTCCGCCGGAGCTCAATAAATGTTGTCTCAATATCTCACTCAGCGTTACGTGATCCACTGTCAGTTCCGATAGTTTGCATCCTTGATAAGTCGGACACCATCTAGAAGCCATTGTAGCGAGTTTTACGGCCTTTGCCATTGATGATGCGCCTTCGTAAGGACTAATGTTATCCAATAAAATAGATGCTGCTTGAGCATCAATCTCACTATCTTCCTCTTTCTGATATTTAAATATATTTATCAACAACAGTTGTAATAGATCGCTCCAAGGGCCGGATGCTTCTTTAGTCAACAGCGCCTTTTCTAACAATTCTAAATTGAAGCCTCCAGCAAAATATGCAGACACCTCCAATTCTTCGCTGAAGAATTGAAGAAATTCTAATATCATGGCAAAGTCCCCAAACTTTTCATTCGGTATGTTGCATTTAATGACAGTAGGTTCAGGAATGGGGCAAAGATCTTCGCACTCGAGATCTTCTCTCGGCTTGTTCCATTGTTTCATATACGCCGCTAAAGCCGCCAATTTTTGCTTTTTCTCTTTTAGGTGCTCGCTTCTCAACGCCCTCTCTTCTTTACGTTTCGCTTTCTCTTCCAGAGCTTTTGCCTTGAGTTCTTCCTTAAATTTGCCATTCATTCTGCGCATAAAGATACAGATATTAAAATAGTTATCACACGAATGAAAAAGTTCTTGGACAACGTTCCACTGCTTTTACCTTGGTTTCCGGAATTTCTTGACTACCACACCGCCTTCGTTAACCTTTCCGGTATCGCTAGCTTTTCTCTGAAGATCCGTTTTTTCCAATGTTTTTTGTTTCGACACATCAGTGGTGAGAAACTTATTTATTGATTCTTGTTTTTGCTTAACTGATCTTTTTACACGTACTGTGAAATCTGGGAGTGTTCCAGCAAATATAGTATCGAAACGAACTTTGTTGATTCCGTACTTTTTCAAAACACTGTCCTGCATTTAAGAAAGAGAAAATTATATACATTATATAACATTTGTATAGACATACAATTCCTGACAGATATAATTAATAATGATTTAACTCGGTATTCACCTTGACCACCCAGATACCATTAGTATTTTGTTCACAGAGTTGACGAAGAAATATTTTATTGCGCTCTCTGCTATAATGCTGCTTTCGTCTTCTAACTTGAGATGCTTCTACTATCATGAGCTGGCTAACATCAGAGTCTCCGGAATCTAACTGTTCTACCTCATAACGAAATAATTTTGCAGGTGGATGATAGTAATTTTCTTGCAGACTTCTGAAATAGGCACAACAGGGTAGAGCAGCATCGTACAAATAATATGTGAAACATCCTAACTTATTTTACCTAAATTATTTACCTGCCGTTTTCATTTAGATATGCGCTAACTTGCTGTTCAGAAGGTACAATGACTTGAAGAACATGGCAATTACACCAAGATTCTTCGGTAAAGCTTGCTTCTACCATTTCTCCTACAAAATAGCGGTCCCTCGCAAACTGATAAACATCCTCAATCATTTCATTGAAAGACATTCTATTTGTTTTACTAGCAAGATACAATATAGGAATGCGCAACTGAAATACATACAATAAAAAGATACATGTGAGACATTTATCCACAACTATTAAAATTACATAAACATATATTTAATATATGTTTTTAAAACAAGAGAAATGTCTATCGATATCTAACATATGTATAAAACTGTACCTCCATTGGAAATTCTTTCAAACTTTTTTTTGCATTTTCTTCGCATTCTAAAGCTTCCTGAAATGTCATACTAGTCCTTCCTGTGATACTGCATGACCATATAAGTGAATTGCATAAAATAATACGTGCACAAAATTCACTGTAATAGAAAATATATCAGATTAATTGTAATATATTTGTGTAAATATATATATATATATATATATATATGATAACATGTGTGCAATAAAATTTCAAAGCACATTGAAATTATAATAAGCCTGCTCTGTGACATTTAATAAACAATGACAAATATTTAAATTGTTTAAATAAGCATAAGAAGGATAACTTGAAGCATCAGTGCTCGCGATTCCTATTGTCCTGGCCGCCAATCTTGGCACGTTTTTTAAGCGATATAATGGGACAAACCAGCCCGAAAAATTTGGCATAATTCAACAGAGCAATTCGTTCTGATGTAGCTACTATCGGCGTACAGTAGCGCGATACCGTTGACAAATTAGAACGATAAATCGAGAAGATTGTCGGGCGAACGATCGGTTCGGCGGTATAGCGGATCTCGTGGCGACGCGACAACGACTGTCATGGGCCTGCTTACTTGTAGTCCTTGAATATCTCGTTTGTAACCTCGCAGTAGAATACTTCGTCGTCATCCCTGAAATCGGAGGAGACGTGGAGACGCTGGAACGGTTGTTTTCGCAGCAGCGGCATTTCGACGAGGAGGATGATGAGAGCGACGGCACGGCCGCCGTGGCGCGGTTTCTCCGACGACGCGAGAAACGGCGAATCTTCGCGAAAACGAGGGACCGCGAGAAAGGGAGCGCGCGGACAGTATCGGTATCGCGCGCTGCACGCCAAGTGGCACGCGGGTAATACGCGCTCACCGAGAGAAATTCTACCACGCCAGAGACCGCGAAACTCGGCGACGCCAGCGGCTATTCGTCTAGTTTCACGTTCACGTTATTCCGCCGCGAAACTCATAATAAAGCGCGATTTCAACGGCGCCGTTGCGTTTTATGTACACGTATATATATACATATATATGTATAGGCGATTCACACCTGGCCACCGTACACTCACTCGCAGAAGCCTGCGAAAACTTCCGTCTCGATGTGTTTCCGAACGCAACTGCCGCGTATATTATATTTGCTGCTTTTTTCCGTCTGTGAGATAAATTCGCCACTTCGATACTCACTGAGTGGAATAGTAATGCGATCGTTTCTTCGAAACCAAAGCTCGTAACTGTTTACATATTCGAAATTGGGAATTTGAATTTGGCCGAATAGACGGAACAGTGGATTTCACCAGCTAGTGGTTAATTACCTTCTATATATTAAATTACCTTCATTTGGTAACATTGCGGTTGTCAAGGTAACAGAAGCTTTTAAATTTTTCCTAATGGCTGCCAATATTGACGAAGACAAGGTGTTTCGCACAAATAACCGTTTGTGCTATTTTTCTAATAACGGAGCACATCTGGCGGTTGCGTTCCAGTCGAATCTGCTTATAAAAGATGCCAAGACCTTCGACACCCGTCATTCGTTTATATTCGCGGACGTGATACAGGTTAGTTTGTATCGACAGATTGAAACTATTCAATCAAAAGATTACACACTATTGATAACATATTTAGGCTTTTGTTTTTCTTACATTACAGTGTATGGAATGGTCTCCAAACAGTGAGTACATTTTATGCGCAAATATAAGGAAAGCCATTATTCAGGTATATTCAGTGCATCATCCACAGTGGAAATGTAAACTCATAGAAGGCAGCGCAGGTTTGCAAAGTGTTGCTTGGTCCCCGGATAGCAAGTGTATTCTTACCACAGCTGATTTTAATGTAAATACAATAAATGTACACATCAGATGCCATCTTAACAGTCAACATATTGTTTTTTAGACACACTATTTTAGTAATATAAATAATAATAGAACAAACTATATTTTCTCCACATAAAAAAGGACTCAATATTTTACAGATTCAGATATCTATTTGGAACTTGCAAGACCAGACTGTATGGTATATACAAAATTTAAAAACATCAGCTTTTGACAAATTATGTTTTAGTCCCAGTGGTATAAGGTTAGCTGTAATAGTAACAGAAGAAAACAAAAATACAGTAGAGATTTATAAAACGGATAGTTGGAAGATAAGTCGGGTGAGTATGAAAATAAGTAACCTTCTATTGGACTTTCCATAAGATTGTGACAAGTAACACAATAGAACCAAGTAGACATTTATTGCAATTTCGATGCAGTGTGAAAACTATGCCTTTAATAACCACGATCTATATCTATATCTCGTATCTTAACGATATGATCGGAACTGCAACTCGCCAATCGTAATATGTTGGATGACTGTTCGTTGCTAGGTTGGAACTTAAGTCTCTTCACGGTCAAATGGTGAGCTTCAGAAGTATCATAGATGACCAATTTTGCCAATTTGACAACCTTGGGATGCACAGTTAATGTATAAATGTCTATGTGTCCAATTTCGTATCCGACCGCCAGAACGTAAGACCCTTGCGCGACGAAGCTTGGAGCAAAACACACGGCTGTAACCGATCGGTTCTGTGTATCTAGGGTCGTCTCTCGAACGACGTTAATATTGTCCTCTTCCGTCCTCACTGACCAAATGCCGACTTTCCCGTCTCTGGATCCGGTTGCAAAGTAATTCGAATCTCGCGTCCAGGCGCAACACCAGATTATTCGCGAATGCGGACTGTCGTTTTTCGAGCTGGTCGCAAGTAACGCGTAACCTCCATCATGGTTCTTGAAGAGCGACCATTTCCTATCTCTGGAGACAGATAATAGATACTTGTCGTTCGGTGAGAATTCCATTTGCGTTACGGTCAGCTGATGCGACACCAATCTCTGCACCTGCGACCATGTGGTGGTGCTCCACAATATGATCGCCGCATGTTCCAAATTGGTCGATTTGCACGCTGTAGCCAGTAAGCATCCGTCGTGACGCGCTGCCATGCAAAATATCTCATAGCCGTGTCCGTAAAGCTTCTGCAATTCCGGCCAAAGTGTATTTTGCGTCAGTTTCTCTTCCGTGAGTGTTTCGTACTCGCAGTAATTTGCCGTTGAATTCTCTGCATTCTCGCACTCGATGACCTCCCCATCGAACGTCGCCTTGTTCGTCAATCCAAGGGAGGATACGGCAGCTCCACGAGCCGCTATAAACTTGAAATCTTCCACGTCTGCCAGCAACCTTAAGCGATCTCTGAACGCCGACGTGGCTGTGAAAACGCGCACCACCTTCTCCTCCGCTCCGGAAGCATATATATACGGCGCCAACATAACCAGACACGACATATCGTGTCCGTGAACCTGAGGACGCGCGATCTCGTGCCAGTGTTCCTCGAGGTCGTCCTTCCATGGCGCGTGAATTCTCGTGGTTTTGTCCGTGCTAGCTGTCAGGAGAAACCTGTGAAACATTATACGACATTAATCTACCCTCTTTTCACAGAGCTACACATGTAAAAATTGCATACATGAAATACTATATAAATCTGGAACGGACCTTCCTTTAGGTTCCCAGCATAAGTCTACTACTTCAGAAAAATGACCACTGGGTGCAGATTGTGGGAGCCATTTCGCGATCTCCTGAGAATACTTCCAGATGTGAAAAGAGCCCTGATAATCGTATCCTAACATGCGCAGTCCATCTGGGCCGAACTTGCAACCGTAGAAACCCAGGGAATTGCCACCGACTTCCCCGACACGTACTTCTTCCGTCCAAATACCAGTGGTGTCATCCAGCTTCCATATAATCATGGATTTGTCGAAAGAAGAAGACAGCAGTCGTCTCATCGATCGACAATCGTCACTCTTCTCTCGCTTTATGGGCCGCCAGTGTACTCCGTAAACCCAGCTTTCGTGACCGTAAAGGAGGGTCTCCAAAGTAACGCTGTATTCTATATCGTCAATCGTAAAAATTTCCCTCTTCTGCACGAGCTCGTCGTTCGACGATGTGGCGATGGCTTTGCTAATTTTCCACAATCGTATCGTAATATCTTCCGAACCTGTCGCAAGGAAGATACTTCCATCATCGTCGTCGTGACAAAAGTCCATACATTTTACCCAGTCTTGGTGTCCCGACAAACTCTGCACTGTCACGAAATTCAACTCCACTTCGTTTGCGGTACACAGCACGACGGAGGAATCCTCTAACGCCACAGCCATGAGTAGATGCTTGGTATCCGGCAGACATGTTAAACGGCAGTGTAACGAAAACTTCCTACCGAAGACCATAGTCTGGACGACCTCGACATTCGTGTTATCTTCCCTCGAGCATACCTTCAACTCGTTGCCGGTACCGACGCATATCAACAGCCTCGGATAAAGCAATGTATTTGTATCGTCGGTCAACAACCTAAGGGAATCCGCGAACGTCACGGCACAGCCTACATCCAATGTCGAGGAGTCCCGGAAGGAACGGAAATCCTTGCTCCAGATGATCACGGTGCCGTCCACGGAACAGGACAGCAACTCGGTCTCCGGCGTGCCGTCTCTCGGTCTTATCCAATGCACCGTGCTGACGCGGTCGCGATGCCGGTGCAGTGTGTTCACGACGCGGCCGATGCGCGGATCGTATATCGCGACTGCGTTGCACGCACCGAAGCAAACGAGACCGTTGTTGCTGGCCCAGTCCGCGCAGTGAGGCACGCGGTTGCACGAGCAGGAAATATACGGTGTCGTCATGTCGAGACCTCGCGTGACATATGAATCGTCATCGCGAAACGTACCTGACGATGAGGATTCGCACGCTGCGGCCATTTCTGAAATTAACAGGCGTACCAACAATTGTGAATCCTGTTCTCTAGCGCAAGCTCCGTGAAAAAGCGCTTCCAAGTTGGAAATTGTTCACGTCACGGAAATTCATGATTGACTCTCGAGGATCTCAGCGCTTTTTTTCGCTTCCCTGAATTTGCAATATTTGTAAAATTTCCTAGAGAATATATATCTCCTCACCACGAGCTGGCGCGAAATTAATGATTTCGAATGAATTGTTTGCAGAAACTGATCTGCGACCGTTTGCGCAGCATCGACGGGATCCGCTGGTCACCGAACGACGAATTATTGTGCATTTGGTGTTCCTCTACCGCTGAGCCGAAACTGATCGTTTATTCCACCGTATGGGAGAGACATGTGGTTGCGTTTTCTCCGTTGGAAATTGCACAGTCGACCGCGCACAGCTCTGAACGGAAATTAAAGGGAATCGAAAGTATCGAATGGATCCCCAGCGGACAATTGTTAGCTGTAATTGGATTTAACGAAGTGGTAATTTGCGTTGTAATTTATTATCGAGTTCTCTGGGTGTATTTACTTTTGCAACTGCTCACTTCTGTTGTTGTAATCTGTGCGTACAGATCGTGCTTCTTAATTACGTTACATGGACGCCATTATCGCAATTGTATTTAGATCCAGTGATCAGAGATTGTAATTACTTGACAAAAGTATACAAAGAGTGCACCGATTCGGGAAATAACCCGAACAAATGTATCGTCTCTTGCAACGAGCGTGTTCGTAAGTAAAAGAACATTGAGCGATTTTTTTATGAAATCCGATTATAAATTTAAACGTGAATTGAAGAAAGGACATACAGCCTCTGAATGCTTTATTTATAATTGAAGCTTATCTAATAATGCTTTTTGTGATTTTAGTCCGTGAAATACACGAACGTCCTATATACATAGAAATTGGGAAAAAAGACAGCAGCGATAATTTCTCAGTGGCGAAGGTTAATCTGCTTGAATTCAGCACCTGCGGACAATATTTGGCTGTGAAGCACGAGTTGTATCCTACCACGTTGTGGATATGGGACATTTTTACGGACTATCTTGATTATTTGCAACTTGAAAATCCCGTTACAGGTAGGTCGTTAAAGTATCAATTTGCTCCCACTTAGAGGCAATATTAATTAATCGTGGTTTTATTATTTGTAGCCATCAAGTGGAGTCCCATCCGCCCACAATTACTAGTGTTCTCCGAGCGTACAGCACGTGTGTACGAATGGAGCCGAAAAGGCGCGAGAATTTTGCCAATGTCCAAGTACACGTCGGTCATAGACGCTCATTGGCATCCCACTGGAGACAAAGTTGCATTGTGTGGTTATAACAAGGCGATGATTTATGAAATTACGGATATACCTTAGCTGGTAATGATCATCTTAAATATAGATCGCGCTTGTATACCTTGGTTATATGATATTACAGAATATTCTTTCCTATATATTTCATAATAATATCTTATGTATTTCCCCTCTATCATAGATACTTTAACCTTTGTAACTTTATTATCACCGAATCTCAAAATGTGTAAAATGATTTTATCGTAAGGTGATTTTTGTTTATTTCGAAACACATTGAAAAGTAACGTGTTAAAACCTTGCCGCCGGCTAAGGGTGCGTTCGAGGAGATTTAGCGTTACCGTATCATTATTACTCTTTACATGTTACAATAGCATCTCCTTGAACGCACCTTAAATATTACGGAACTATTTCTAGTAAGATGGTAGCCAATGAAAAGACTTTATATTCTTTTGAAAGCACTCTATAGGTTAAGCTAAGTTGGTCCATTTAATGCTGTAAACGCTTTAAGTTTATCTAACCTAGTTCTATTCTAGTGCACTTCCCGTTCAGCGAAAATGAACAAACCTAAATATATGACTGCGTTTTGATATTCACCGGCAATATTGAAAATCTATAATATACGCAACATGAACTACAGATTTTCAGTACTTATCGGCAATAAATATCGAAATACAATCTATATTAACGTAACAATGCAAAAAAGGAGAAGTGTCCTAATTGATCACGTTGCAATTGACCACCAGCCACAGCCAACCGTATTTTGGTGTTTTTCTAGTATCGGCCAATCGGTATAACCCGTAGTCAATAGAGACGTAGCAATCGGATCCTACCCAAGAAAAAGAAACGAAGTTCCGAAGCAATATGGTTGAGTGGTAGCAGTATGGTTTGACTAAAAAGAACAGGCTTATTCTTGTCTTTATGCCTTGTTTGCGCTGAAAATTTATCGAGCGTTGGAACCTCGGATTTCTTAGAAATCGCATAAAGCAGAATAATTGCTCAAAAGTGCGCGGACAAGGTTGAATTTCAAGTATTCGTATCGAAACGGACGTAAAAGAATAATTTTCAGTGCTTTATATGAATTATATAAATTAGTACATTAATGAGATAAATTAGTTACAGTAATATATAGGTTTATTATCACAAGGTAGTTATTCGTATCGATAAAAAAAATATTTTTCATCACGTAATTGAAGAGAATAATTAGAATGTCCACTAACATTACACATACGGAAAAAGAATTGGATTTAAGTAACGCTGGTCGTGGTGTATGGCTTGTCAAAGTGCCTAAATATATAGCTAATAAATGGGAAAAAGCACCTGGTAATATAGAAGTTGGCAAATTAAAAATAACTAAGTAAGTAATAAAATAAATAAGGATGGCAATAGTTGTTCTATTTCACTATTTTTACCATCCCAGTAAGCAATCTATTCAATCCGATCAAAATCTGTTCACAGATCTATAGACAGTGTTCTTATTAAACTCATATTCTGTTGACAGAACCTGCTGACATAATTTGATAGCAGATTAGCAGCAGAAACCAATCAGATTCTACTACCAAAAACCTGTATGCAGTAAAGCCTGCTTGGTTTCTACTCTGCTGACATAGTATATAAGCAGATTTTGTCAAATTTCTAGAGACAGATTAATAATACTATCAGATAGAACAGATTCCATATCAAATTTGTTGTCTCTCTGCCATGAAAAATTTATAGTATATTCTGTTCATAATCTACTTATATAAGTTTGACTATCTGAGATGATTTATTGTATTTTTTTTTTTTTTTAGAAATCCTGGACAAAAGGCTGAAGTATCTCTTAGATTATCTGAGGCTGTTTTGGCTCTGAAAGAATCTGGAGAAGAGGAAATACCAAAACAACATAGGCTAGATGTTACAACAGTTACTACACAGATACTAGGAGTATTTTCCCATGTTACTCGTAAGTTTGGTACAATTCTCATGTGTTATATACTGATAATATCTATTATTAATTTTACAGCATCGACAAGTTCAGATGCAATTGTTCCAGAAACAGAAAAGCTCTTCATGGAAGGTAGAATTGTACAAAAATTAGAATGCAGGCCGTATGGTAAGCATTGCTAGAAAACAAGTATGGATTTTTCTTTTTAGATATTTTCTATTGCTGGACTTTTCTTTTAGCTGATAATTGTTACATGAAGCTAAAGCTGGAAAGTATCAAGAGAGCTTCCGTGCCCCAGAGACAAGTTCAGCAATTAGATAGAGTAGTACAGAACTTTAAGCCAGTGTCTGACCACAAACACAATGTAAGTTTTATTTCTTCGCTTCTTAGAGATGTGATTAAATACTTCTTCACATATAATAACATCTTATAGATCGAATATGCTGAGAAGAAGAAGGCAGAAGGAAAGAAGATGAGAGATGACAAGGATGCTGTATTGGATATGTTGTTTGCAGCATTTGAAAAACATCAGTATTACAATATAAGAGATCTCGTAAAAATCACTAGGCAACCTATTGTATGTATATTGCTTTATCGCATATATAATATTTGAACTCATACTGTTTCTTTTAATTATGTATTTAATATTACATTATGTAAATTCCAGGTTTATTTGAAGGAAATACTCAATGAGGTTTGCAATTATAATTTAAAAAATCCTCATAGAAATATGTGGGAGTTAAAACCAGAGTATCGACATTATAAGGAAGATGAAAAGCCTGTGGAGAGCACTTCAAAGAAAGGTGATGATTCTGAGGATGATTGACTATTATCCTGTTTTTATATATATTTATACATTTACACAATACGATATGGTACAATATATATTTATACGTTACACTTTGTTTATTTAAGAAATTTTATAGAATGACATTGGTCAATAAAATTGCTGTACAAAAGCTAAACAACACAGGATTCATAAACACGCATCAAGAGATTTGTGCCTTGGGAAGAAACCATGTACACTCATCACAATTAGAAAAATTTCATATTTGTCCGTAGGCCAAAAATTATTTAAAATATTGGGTTGATGCATAAGATCGTCCTGTTTTTAACAAAAAAAAAATATATATATATAACATTTTAAAATACAATTAATCGAGTATGCAATGTTTTGTTCGATCACTTGCCACCTTTCCGACAGCTACATGATCCCACGCTCATAGAAATTTAAAAAATTTTTGAGCGAAAAATTAGTTAAAAAACAGGATGAACTTTTGCATCGACCTAATAGGTCATTATGATTAATATTAGTCGTATTTTGCATTTTATCAACCGTTATGGAGGTATATCAATAAAATTTCGCATTCAAACGTTTATGAATGCTTGGAACATCAACATGGGGTGACAGAAGCATAAAACTTCAATCTTTATTTCTTCATTAGCAGGAATGAACAGGACAGAGCCGCGACAGTAGGTCTTTGAAGATATATTCGCCTTGCCATCCACTATTATCAAAATACTAACCGAGCTCCTTGGTATTAACTTGTAAAATGGTTGCCCAGGTGGTATCTGAAATATTTATGATAAATATTAAGAAGTAGAATTGCAACCAACATCGAACATACGAAAACTCACGGTGATCTTGGCGACTGCAAATTCTGACACTGGCGGACGAAAGACTTCGGTATATACGTCTTCCCGACACGGTGGTAACTTCTGGATAGAACATAATGACATGTTTTCCATTAAATTCGGTATATCCTTCTGTTTCGGTGTCAATCCAGCTCTCATAACATTGTCCGAACATGCCATACATTCTACGCAATCTGCAAAAGATAAGTGTCAATATAAATAATAGATTATTAGTCTTTTTTCATAATTATGTTACGCGTACTTAATTTCAAGTTTAAAATAACAACTCACCACCAGAGAGATATGCATGAACTACATTTGGTGGGATGTATATCGCTTCGCCTGGCTGCAAGGTAATGTAATTTAACAGATACACTGTAAAACAGCCCACGTCACCGGGAAAATCAGTGTGCAAACGTTGCAGTAAATCGAAATTTAGTGACTTCTTGTAAGCTTCATCTGAAAAAAACTGCATATCATTGCACTTTTCTAACAAATTATGTTTTTAAAAATGGTAAGGTTTACTAAATACCTTACGTGTGAAAATTAGTACCTTTTCCCTTCAATCGTTCTAACAATTGCGTAATCTGAGGCATCACAGAATCGCGACTTATAAGGACAAGAAAACACTTTCTTAAAACATCAGTGATCAAGGAATCATTGGTTTTTAATAACAGGTGAGCATTGTTCTCTCCTACTGCGTCACATAACTCTGGTATCTCTTCCAGGTATTTCTTTATATCGTTGAGTGGACGGAATCCACAAAGCGCTTTAAAAGGAGTCAGAGCTATCGCAAGTTCTGGTTTGTGGTTTGGATCTTTGTAGATGTCTGGAAACAGTTTGTGTAACACTTTTGCTTTCTCCTAAAAATTAAAATTAATTATAAGGTGTTACATTTATTCGTAATAATAAAAGAAGATTCTATTATTACCTTATCTGGATGTATTTGAATGGACAAAGCTTTATTTATAGACAAAACTTTGAAGAGGAAGGGCAAGTCAGTACCAAAGTCTTGTGTTTCTATGTTACTACCTAATACATTGGTATTCTCCTGGATATATTTTTGTAAAGAAACTCCTGTATCTTTGAGATACGATGGACCATTCTTGTGAGTACCCATCCATAATTCTGCATATGGTTTCTTCTCATCCAATACAAAATCAGCATTAGCTGTCTTCATCAAGTCTGCAACGATACTGTTAATGCCAGGTTTTCCCCAATCATACGTCTGAACTGCACATTTAAGCTCCATCTTGATTTTTCTGCAACAAAGAATAAAATAAATTTTCAATATTTACATATGTATCAACAACATGAAATATAAAGATCNATATTACACATATATATTACAATATATATAACTGAAAAAAAAACACTGTTATTCTTACTTTTATATTTTATGCAACAAAGTATGTGTATAAAACTATATAAAAAGAGCAAACAATTCATTCGGTGTACTATAAATAAATATCTGCTGTTATGATAAAATACAATTAATATAAATGTCCATCCTACCTGTGTCTTCAAAATCAAAGATCATTTTACTTTTTTCGTACCTTATCTTATCATTTCAATGTATATAATTACATATTTTCCATCGAGATGCAGCTGCGACATCTCTGTCCGATAAACCATGCAGTGTAGGCAACTGTCGGACTTGATTCGTCCTATCTCGAGTGTGACGAGTTCAATTCAACTAATAGCCAACCGGATTATTGTACTAACGCATTCTACGATTGGACTCATCTGCCATAAATCTCGATTGATTTCTTTTTTCATTATCTATGATGGTTGCTTTCCAGCAAGGAGACTCATGTTCGGTTCCACCATAATGATTTAAGTCTAATCGACGATTAACTCAACGGAATTGACTAATCAAAATAGAAAGAGATTTCTTTATTATGATTGGTTAATAAAATATTCTATCCGTAGAGTGGTATTTCTGAACGCACCCTAAAAGGAAGGAAGGAAAGTTCACGCACGCCACCATTTTATTTCTTCTCTCTCATTTAACGTTCGTCTTTCCGTAAGGTACGTCACGCGAGATCAAAATTCCGTACGTTTGTACAATTTCGTACGCATAATTATTCGAGCAACTAACAAGTAACTGTTATAATTTGTATTACAGCCGAATAAAGGATCGCTAATTGCAAAAATGGTGGCCCAGAAAAAACAGGTAACCGCATTTTTACCATGTCGTACTTATACCACGTGTTCGTTTATATGTACTTTCATAACGGTATTTAATGTAAAAGAATATTTTTAATTTTATTCCACTCTATATCGTACTGAATTACGTATGTTCTTATATTTTTTTAAAGATTTTATTCAATAGCTCTTGTTATAATCTCTTGGTATTTTATATGGGGATAGATGTATGCTAACATTATACATATTCAATAGAATCTTTTTCTCTGCTTATACAGAAAAAGGCTCAGGAGAGCATCAACACTAGGCTAGCATTAGTTATGAAATCTGGTAAATACGTCCTTGGTTACAAGCAAACCCTGAAGTCTCTTCGCCAAGGCAAAGCCAAACTCGTCATTATTGCAAATAATACACCACCATTGAGGTGAGACTGAGAAGTAGTACTCCTTTTTGTAACAAATTGGTGTGGATGTTTTTGTTAGAAGCAGTTAAATTGAATATTTTATAGAATTTTAAATCACAGATCTATTTAGATTCAGGTTCATTTTTATTGCGAATTGTGTACATACAAATTTGTAAAAATATATATAAAATCTTGGAATGTAGTATCTTCATGTATAAATTAAAGCTAGTAACACAGAGACAACCATGTTGATTTGTGCATTATATATTGAAGAGGAGTTCTACGGAGTAGTCTCCTGCCCCTGCTTGTAAGTGCACAGGGCACCAAAATCATCATTTTGTTCATCTTTCAAATATATTCTTTTCAATTTTGACAGGAAATCGGAGATCGAATACTATGCCATGTTAGCAAAGACTGGTGTACATCACTATACGGGAAACAATATCGAGTTAGGAACAGCGTGTGGAAAATATTTCCGCGTTTGTACTCTTTCGATCACGGATCCTGGCAATTCCGACATTATCAAATCTATGCCAACTGGTGATCAAGCGTAATATGTGTTTTTAATTTAATAAATAATTTAAAAATCTAAACATTTTGTTTATTCATTGTTATATTTTCGTATGTATATGAAACTTTATCATATAAGAAGTGTGCGACGTTTAATAAACTTAGAAAGATAATATATCAGATATTGTCGGCTGTTAACATAGTAAAGATACTGATGTATGTGAAGTTAAAGATTCTATTCGAGTCATGCGAATCAACCAAATGCACTCGTATTTTCTTGTTTTTTTTTTTCAATAGCATTATCAAAGTGATTGATTATATAATGCAGCCAATACAGCAGTAGAAAACGTGTGTTAATTCTATTGATACGCTTATATTTCAAGTGACTATTCTATGTTTAATTTAACAATTTTTATATTTCTTGCAAGTCTATCGGCTATGTATGCCAGCAGAGTATGTAACTAGCAGAGTAATAAAATGGTTCTATGCATAGAGATATAAGAATAGAGGGAACAAGGGATATATGCTACCTGTAAGTGGAAGTGATAGAGGTCAAGAGAGAGATGGATGCCGAGTGTCCTATCTGTCTCTTTCTAGTCGAGCGCTGTGATTGGTTGTTACAATGAGCCGCCAAGACGACCACGCGACGTCAGGAGGGGAGAAAGCAGACTAAAATTTCGTTTTGTAAATATGCGTGCACATGTGTGTAGAATTAAATTCGTTAAATATTCGAACGTTAACAAAATAATAATTGGACGCGATTTATTTAGAAATGAGGCATTGTTTGAAAGGCGGAGTCTTATCCTGGATGTAACCGCAGTTTTCACTCGTAAGAAAGTACAAATACGTAACCTCAAATAATTATATGTTATTTTTTCCTACATTAAAAAAAATATGTAAATGTTGTAGGCTATCGAAGGATGTAGATATAAGGCGTAAATGGTTGAATATACTTCAACTACCTTTGTATTTTGAAGTGAAAACAGCATATATTTGCAGTGATCATTTTAGCAATGACAGTTTCTTTGAATTGGATGGAGAAAAATGTATAGCTATATCGTCGTTGGCGCGGCAGCCAATCCCAGCGCGTGACTAGAAAGAGACAGATAGGACACTCGGCATCCATCTCTCTCTTTGCCTCTATGACTTCCACTTACAGGCTTGTTCCCTCTATTCTTATATCTTTATGGTTCTATGTCACAATCGTGCAACTGAAAGATATTCAATGTAGCGGAACGTAATATGGGACTTACAACTGTACGTGCGCGAATAATGGCTTGTGCACACTAAACACTTGCTGTGCATCGTGATGTGACGCGACAGCCAATAGACTTCGGCAGACCAGCGCGATGCGACACGCAATCTCCAATGAGCGTTCTGGAAGAGCTGCACGCTCATCGCGCTGGTTGCAAGAGCCCTTACAGAGAAACGGCACGTTGATTGGTTACCGTATCGCGTTTCGCCGCGCTGCAAGCGTTTTCAAGTTCTGTGTGGAAAGCCTTAAGAATATGCCTGTTTTTCGTCTCACGTATTCATCACTGTTCGGTAGGTTGGTGGTTCCTTTTCGTGTTCGTGAGGCGTGAATAGAGGTGAGTTGAGACGTAGTTTCTTGTAATTTGTAGAAAATAGAAGCTAGAACTTGCTCGATTTCATTGATTTCGGCGGATCGTTGCGACAAGTAATATATTTTTTGGACGCGTGACATATTTTATTTTCTTTACATTCTAAATATGGAAAAAAGATCTGCTCGGCACGTGGCCGACAAGATGCGAGTACTGTCGAAGCGAACATACGCTTGCTGCAATACGCGCGTTGCGATTGATAATTGAACGTATCGCAACGATTACGCTTGATCGCGATATATTGCAACGGCGAAGACGACATAATTGCGCGAATATCCGCGAGGTTAGCTTTGCTTCGCGGTGTCAGCGAAATAACCGATAGTGCTGCTTCAGTGGCTTCCATTTTCTTTGGTCACTTTTTGCGGTCCGCAGGTACCGTCAATATTATAAACGTGGTCATTACAGTAAAAGCGACATGACAAATCTTCTCGCACCTTTGATAACTTATACATTATAACGCAAATAATAATCGAACGAAGCACGTAGGTAGGTACAGCATACATTTAAAATCTTCATCGTATACCCTATGAGAATTAATCTGACGTTGCGTTCCCCTACGAATTTGTACGGGATCGTTCAGATTTTCCGAGTTATTCAAGTAACAATTCTCTTTCCAAGGGTAGTAATCCTATGCGAGAGGAAGAATCATCCGCATAACGAAATGCCGCAGAACGAGTATATCGAGAGGCACCGTAAACTCTACGGTCGTCGCTTGGATTATGAGGAAAGAAAGAGAAAAAGGGAGGCTCGCGCGCCTCACAAACGAGCGGAGCAAGCCCGTAGTTTGCGCGGTCTCAAGGCCAAGATGTTCAATAAGGAGCGACGCAACGAGAAGATCCAGATGAAGAAAAAGATCAAAGCCCATGAAGAAAGGAAGATCAAGGAGAAGTCTGATAAACTGCCAGAAGGAGCTTTGCCTGTCTATCTGTTGGATCGTGATGTGACCCAACGCGCAAAAGTACTGTCCAATATGATCAAGCAGAAACGGAAGGAAAAGGTTGGCAAGTGGGACGTTCCGATACCTAAAGTCAGAGCGCAATCAGAATCGGAAGTTTTTAAAGTTCTGAGAAGTGGCAAATCAAAGCGAAAGTCTTGGAAAAGAATGGTGACCAAAGTGACTTTCGTCGGGGAAAACTTTACGAGGAAACCTCCCAAATTCGAGAGATTCATCAGACCAATGGCGTTGAGGTTTAAAACCGCCCACGTAACTCATCCTGAGTTGAAAGCAACGTTCTCCTTGCCAATCATCGGTGTCAAGAAAAATCCCAGCTCCCCAATGTACACAAGTTTGGGTGTTATCACGAAGGGTACCATTATCGAAGTAAACATCTCGGAATTGGGTCTTGTGACGCAATCGGGCAAAGTTGTGTGGGGCAAATATGCACAAGTTACCAATAATCCTGAAAACGACGGATGCATTAACGCTGTTTTGCTTGTATAAACCGTTTCGAACACACTATTATTACCTGTAAGAGACTGCATTTCTAAATTATTCACGTATGTGATGATAATTTCTTAAATAAAAATTTCCCAAGAAATTTCTGTTGTATGAATTATTATCGCCCACATTTACATCTAAGTATGAGTATGTATAATTTGCCTATATAAGACAAACCAATTTTTGTTTAGACATCTGAAACGATGCCGGTTACTTGGGTTCTTGTTTCAAATCTGATGTTAATATTTAATAAACTACATGACTACAAACGTATTGCAATATGTTACAGATTCATCAATCATGCAGATATTCGTGAAAACTCTTACGGGGAAGACCATCACCCTTGAGGTTGAGGCGTCAGATACGATTGAGAATGTGAAGGCAAAAATTCAGGATAAGGAGGGTGAGAAAATTAGCAATCCACAAAGGGTTTCATCTAAATTTCTTGCGCATGTGTCCAATGAATATATCTAAATATAAATTATCGAGTTCTAAGCATGCTACGTGTTATTTTAGGAATTCCACCTGATCAGCAGAGATTGATCTTTGCTGGGAAGCAATTGGAAGACGGCCGGACTCTCTCAGATTACAATATTCAAAAAGAGTCTACATTACACTTGGTACTGCGCTTGCGAGGTGGTGCTAAGAAGCGCAAGAAGAAGAATTATTCCACTCCTAAAAAAATTAAGCATAAGAAGAAGAAGGTTAAGCTGGCTGTGCTTAAATATTATAAGGTAGTCCATCCGTTTATTTTACTTTAGACTACCTCTCTGCTCTTGACTTGCTTATTACTGACTCGCGAAAGGTCCAAATGCATTGGAAAATATGTTTTTCAGGTGGATGAAAACGGCAAAATCCACCGTTTGCGTCGGGAATGCCCGATGGAGCAGTGCGGCGCGGGTGTATTCATGGCGGCGATGGAAGACCGTCATTATTGTGGAAAGTGTGGATACACTTTAGTATTTAATAAGCCCGACGATAAATAAAATGCGGCATATGAACTTTTACATATGTAATATGTAAATTACTATCCCTTGCTTTTTTTTTTTTAGAACACTTCAATATTTTTATCTCGCCAGGATACATTATTTTAATTCTGCTGTTGCACCTAGATTGTCTTGAGAAAAAAGTAAAGAAAATTTTTGAAAGATTTCAACGAATCGTTCTAAAAGTCATCTATTATCTGTCACACATATTCATACACATACTCGTAATACTTAAATGTTAAGTTTACATCCAGAGTATGCTCTGTACACTAATCCTTAAACTATTAGCATTAAGGATCGCCAGTGACTACGTCAGGCATTTTGAATTACGACATTAGAGACGAGAACAGTCGTAGAAAGTGGTCGATACGAGTGAACGATTTTTACAATTGACGACTTCCGATCTATCATGGGGCTGCCTTTTTTACTTACAAGATGATAAACCAATAAAATTGTTTACATTTGGAATAAATTACGACGAGAATGCTGCGAGGTGGTGCCAATATATTTACAAGAATTATTCCACCGCACAAAAAATGAGGTATAAGAAAAAGCATACGGCAATGGAAGACTATCATCGTTGCGGAAAATATGGATATGCTCTCGCGCTCGATAAATCCGACGATAAATAAATTTCTGCGAATAAGATCCTATCCGATTATATTCCAAAGAAATTGGGACTGCATCCGATTGTATTCGTATCAATCGTGTATCACGTACTAAATGTATATACATTTATGTTCAGTAAACCAGAGAATAAATTTGGAATATGTACACAGGATCTTATTTGACTGTAACATTCAAGAACAGTCCGCATTGCATCCGGTGCATTCACACCAGCATACTTTTATTCAATAAGCGGAATGATAAATGCGGCGAAAGAATCCTATTGTAACTCTAACATGCCGAAGGAGTGTTGGGATTGTACCTGGTTGTATTCATGTCAGTTGTGTATTACATTAGGTATACACACACAATACACCAGAAAATAAATTTGACATATGTAAGATACCAGTTGGGCATGACACCTGATGTATACATACTTATATTCAATGATCCAAATAAGCACATTCGGCAAATGTGAATACGAAAGATTGTATTCGATAAGTCGAATGCACTTCAGTATTCAATAAACCAGATAATAAATGAAACACAGCCAATAAATTGTTGCATGCAACGTAAAAAGTTATCATACGCTTTTTCTCTATTCTTACTGCCTAAGCCCCGATCTTATTTGTGCGCCTCTGAATAAGAAAAATAGCTCGCGTACATTTCTAATTCTCTTGTCTCTGATGTCGCAACTGAAATTCATTTGGAAATGTATACATTACGGATCCTGAATGAAATGCCTGTATCTAAAACTAAAATCACAAATTTCATTATTAAGTAGACTCTACACACACATTTCGCACACACATTGTTTCCCGCAACAAAATTATTATAATACTTATTATATTCGGTCAATAAAACTGCACACATATAGCGCAATGAGAACTACCGACCAACCTCAAAGTGACAATAATAGGAAGAATACACACTTTAGCAGTTTGTATACGGTATGCTTATTGAAATTCAATGATCATTGCGAAATCAGATTTTACATATTTAAAACTCGTGTGGCCCTTACCCAATCGCGTAACAATTGTCTTACATTTCCGTCTTGCTTCGCCGTTCTGTGCGTGAATCAACACTCTTCAAATTTGGTTTCAACACCGAGAACATTTTCTCCGTTGCAGTAGGATGGATGCTCATTTGTAATTCCGTTAAAGATTCCTCAGTCTTAAAGGAAAAAAAAAAAAAAAGCGAACACAAGATATATCTTTGTGAATGTGTGAGTCTGTGTACACGAGCCTTACCTGTCTAAGCAATTGTGCGGCTGTATGCAGAACTCTCTGCCACTTTCTCATTTCCACATTGTGCAAACTTTCTTGCTGCTGCAAAAGATTGATCCAATCTTCCTCAGTCTTTGGCGTATTTCTAGAAAAACAAGCAACATCACACTCTCTCTTCCGTCACACGCGAGATCACGCGTGATAACACTCACTTTAATACGTGCAGATCCATAATAGTGTACGCAGCAGCTTCTTCGAGTCCCCATAATTTATAATATAACAAGCCGTTAATTACCATCAAGCACAGTACAGCGATCAATAGTATCGTGCTGAGGATCATGTTGGTGTCGCTCCTGGCGGTAATGGCTGAAACAGAAAGAAAGAACACCTCCCATAAGTGACCCGAAGCAATTTTCGCGTGAATAATGCGTCACAAAGAGACATATTTCCGTCGTATTCACCGTGGGCATGCGACGAATTGGAAGGAGAGATTTGATGATTCCCAGCCATGTGCTCGGAAGCATGAGTTTGCAACGTGGCTCCGACGCCCGTCGCGCGTCGTCGTTTCCTAGTTTTCCGTTTCAAGCCTCCGCTTCCACTGCCTTCTTCGCACTCCACCGTCAACGCCTTTGTTAAACTATCGAAATACTCTTCCAAGCCTGCCCAACAATTCTTCTCAATCATACCTGTTTTGTTCGAGACAAGATTCGACGGTTAATCACTCGATCGCGTTGTTTTTGCTCGCGCACATATTGCCGAATAGAGCGTCGCACAAATCGAGGAAATCTTTTTTTTTGTTACGGTATGAGAGATTCGGTATAATCTATAGATGTGTGTATATACTCACTTTTCACGAAACTCCACACATTCTTTTTGTATTTGATCTGCGAGAAGATCATGAGACCTGTCTCGTTCTCGGAAATACTGTGTATACAATAATGCGTTGAGACGCTGAAGGAATCCGCGTAAGGTATGCCGGCGTTTATACTCTCTATGTCGATGCAATAGAGATGGCCCGGCCTACTACACGGCAGCATCACCTGCACGGAACAAATGTTACTACTTGGAGAATACACTCCGAACACTTTGCCGTTACCTGTGTCTCCGTAACATGGCAAGTCCTCGGACCGAGAGCCTGACTCAAGGATATCGTGTACGAAAGCGTTCTCATCTTCTGATCAGTTTGAGTGTTTTGCGTCCATGCGGATTGTATCAAATCTAAATCAACAAGTATATTAGAGAAATGATAGAGGAGAATTTATATTAATCATAAAATATCACAACACGCACACGACGTTATGTGTAATATGTTAGCACATATGTTATTGTGAATCACAAAATTAATTTCCCTAGAATTTCCTCAAATCTACATCTCTAATTGAAAGAAAAACCTTTTCTCAGATTGGAGACAATTGACGTAAGTTGTTGAATCGTACTCTTTGAAATGAATTCATTCTTTCACGACAAGAATCTTCATTATTGTTATTACCGGTAGTCTTGCGGGCAGTATGGAAATCTAAGAAGAATTTCGAATTTGTGAAGAGCAAGGTAAACAGCTGGTCGATGTGAATAGGCAATGTTGCTTTGTTAACTTGCCGACCTTCATGCAGGGAGGTGCAGACCATGGAGCTCCGCATGTTTATTTTCACTGGAACAAGCACATTATCACGACCGTGTTACGCGCGCACGTAACCCAATAGGGCTTAGTATTTACATATTTTCAGATCAAAACTGCCGTTCCTTGCACAGATTTCTAATCGAGATATCACGTCTTTTTGCAACGTGTATCGCGGTGATGTGTTAGTAAATATAAACTAAATGTCAATGGAACATCGAGTGATGTATCTCATCATTCGCGGCTGGAAGTCGGGTGAGAGTTAAAAGTGTGAAATGCGCAGAGAAAGAAACTTACGGCCGTGCTTTTCGGCCTCGCTTTCCGTCGTATCGCTCAAATCCGTTGGATCGAGAACGGGTTCCGATCTGGGCAGTGGTTGCGGCTGAAGCTGCGGTGGCTGAACCACCGGTTGAAGCTCAGCTGGCTCAGCAGGAGCGGGATCCACGGCTGGAATTGCTGTATTTTCCATGGTGACTTCGGCCTTTGTTTTCATCGAATACAAAAATTCAGGATGACATTCAGGACTGCTCCACTAAGGGATATATTGTCTGGCATACCTCAGAAAAGGATTCTACGGAGAGACGAGTCGACAATTTCTCCTCGTCCGTTGCGGGTAACGGTGGTACGTAATCTTCGTCGTCGGACGTCAAACCTAATTCATCACCGTAACAAGCATGTACAAGCTGCCACATTTCAGCCATACTCATGTGCTGAAAAATAGAAAAATCTGCGTTATTTTATCTCTTATCTACCTCTAATCTCTATACTTAATATCTTATCTCGAGAGAGGCACATTATTCATAAGCATGTACAAAGTGTTTAAAAATCGTCAGTTCTCAATGTAATCTAAACGCTGGTTCTCGTGGAAGAAAGATATTCGAGTCTAACTCTCTATTGCAACATTGTTCAGCGATATTCCAAGAGAGTGAGACAATTTTCTAAAGTACCCTCTCGTTTGCAATAATCTAGATTAGGATATTCTTTGAAAAGCGCAATGGAAACTCGAGTTAGTTATATACGAATTATGCATACCTCGCCAATGAGAGCATTTTGCCAAACACGAAATAACATCACATATGTTTTGTCTCTTGCTCCAAACGATGTTAGGAAAAACTTGTCAGTTATGGTGCATATCAGGATAGCATTTGGAATGACAAGCGCAGTTTTTTCTTTGGTAATAGATGTAACATCTTTCCAACGTAGGGAGACCAGTGTCTCCCACATAAATATATTAGCATAAAAGCACACGTAATTTTGAGATACATAAAGTCTACCGTGTACCAATATTTCACGCTGCAGAGCACAAGAATAGTCTAAAAGTCATAATGTTAGATTAATTAAATCGTAGAATGTTACATAATCGGTTTAACATACGCTAACATGGATGCAACAAATGTCAAGAGTTAGTCTGGCAAAACTGGTTTGCAAGCGATAAAATACAGCATGATACATTCTCTAGTAACAAAGGGGGCAGAGGGTACATCCTTAAAATAATACTTACCTACCACCAACCTCTCGTCATCGGGCACGTCTTTGAATATTCGTCTAAAGTCCTCGGAACGAGACTTATAAGTTGGGTACAATACATTATACCAGGAGGATTTCTTCTTAGCTCGGTCACTGGCGCGTGATTCCTTTTTACTCTCGTGAGCGGAGCTTTTACCAAGCTCAGTCGAATCCGATGATCTGTTTATCTGATCCTGTGTATTTTTACAACAAATCACACATGGTTTCTCATGGATAACAAGGCAAACGTGTGGAAGAAAAGTCATACATACCTGAGACGAAAGCTGATCTTCCGACTTGTTTATACGAATCAATTCTTTGGCGGAGGAATCAGAATTCAACCTAGAATATTCTCGTCTATTGTAGGCTCTCGGGCTAGGACGCGGGGATAGATTAGGACTGGACACAGGACTATTACGTTCGGCACCGGAACCAGAATGCGTCTCTTGAACGTTTTCCGGAGATGTTACGCTTCCTAAATTTGTCGCAGAATTTTGATTACCCAAGTTGGAAGAATTGATGCTATTGATTACCTCGTGACTAGATATCAATAGGTTCTCCACGGATTTGTTCCTGTCGGAAGAGAAGCAAATAGTCAGGGCGCTACCAGACAGTTTGCCATTGCGCCAGTAACGATACGTACATGCTTGATACCGAGCGTGTCCGAGCCCTCTCCGTTTGGAAGTAGCAAGTCACGCGATGTCAGCGTCCAAGCTTTCGGAACTGTCAAACATCGACGTAATGGCAGCTTAAGAGCTTCTGAGCAGCGTGTAAAGCAAATTTCGTGCGATCGTTAATGTGCATTTAATTGGCCGAAAGAACGTTTATCGAACACACTGACACTTGAAACCTGACACCGCGATAATAACGAGACATTTCGGACGAAGAGCAGAGGACATCGCTCCGTTCGGCATCACCCTCTTCGTGTCGCAACGATGGCTCGACAGCAACTCCGGGACATCGCGATCGAACCTTTGGTTACTGACCTTTTTTCGTTATCTATGACATCGGAAAGTCCATTAGAACTGTCGATTACACCGCAAAAACACGCGCTCACTCGCGTTCGAAAGTGCTGCGGCGCATCGATCATGAAACATGTGATGACGAATATTAATCACACGGCTACGTTCATTGGAACGAGGCGCTTGATAAACGCAATTGCGGATCTGATTGGTGTGTTTCGGTTGGAACTTGTTCCTCTTATACGCACTTTTCTTTTTCGCTTTTCAGAGCACAGATTTACGAGCGCGACCTTACGGTTACACTCGTTACTATTGTTAGTTCGAAAAATCTACTACGAGCCGCCACCGTCTCTTACGAGATCGTAGTATGACTCAGTGATGAGTCGGACACCTTTTGTTTTAACTTCAAAGCAGTGCGACTCAACAGTGAGTGCAACTTTCAAATGAAATATGCACAATATATCGATTTTCAAAGATTATCAACGTAAGTATCAATCAATCGTTGAAAATGGGCCTTTAATCAGGCTTTTGGAGCCATCTGTTGAGGGAAGGTAGAAAGACAGTTGTCACTCCGCTGCAATTACGTCAATACTTACGTTTGTTACATTTCCAGTTATGTGAATTAAAAGAAATAAGACATCGATGAGGTAACTCTGTACCGAAGATTTACCATGCAGCTTTTCGAATTTTGAATTCACGAATCAAGTCTAGGATACAATTTTCGATTCAAAGTTGCCCGGAGCAATTGGTAGGTTGTATACAAACAATTCGTAGTCATCGTGTTGATGACGCAACAACTGCAAAAATGGTGAGCTTAATTCATCGGATTATTAAAGAAAAATTCGACAGGATACATACGAAACAGTAGTTATAAGGTTATGTATTTGATGTACAAACAAAATACAGTCGCGTATCACTTTTGGTATCACATAGTAATGCAGTTATCAAACGAATCGAGTCACGATAATTTACGCTTATATATCTGTTTTTTCTGTAGGCGACATTGAAGCACGACATTGAACTACCTAGTAAAATCCCAGAATTATTACTGGAGAAACATGTCAAGTATCTCATCTCTTACGAAACTGATAAAGACGAATATGTAAGAGCTTATAAAATACATTTACACATTGGTAACACTTAATTTCGTAGCAGTCTTCCAAGATGATCGATTTACTTTTCAGACCTACTGTATGACGGAGCACATGAGAATGTCTGGCATGTATTGGGGCCTTACTGCGCTAGATTTAATGGGAAAGTTAGAACAAGCCGATAAGCAACGAGTATTAGAATTTATCGGCCAGTGTCAAAGTGACTGCGGTGGTATCAGTGCCAGTGTGGAACACGATCCGCATTTACTTTATACGCTCAGTGCTATTCAGATATTGTGCATTTACGATGCACTGGATGTAATAGACGTTGAGAAAGTTGTGAAATATGTGAAAGAGAGGCAACAGCCGGATGGAAGTTTCACCGGCGATTATTGGGGAGAGGTGGATGTCAGATTTTCATTCTGCGCCGTTGCTACTTTGTCACTTCTGGTAACTATCGTGTCTAGTCACAGCACTTCGATATAAGAGCATCCTAGATCAGAGTCGTTTCCTTTGCAGAATCGCTTGGACGCGATAGACGTCGAGAAGGCGGTGGAATTCATATTAAAGTGTATGAATTTTGACGGAGCGTTTGGTTCGAAACCCGGATCTGAGAGTCACGCAGGTTTAATATATTGTTGCGTGGGACTGCTCTCGATAACAGGTACTATACTTGCCACCGAAAATCCAGGAAGTAGTATTGTTGCTTATCGGAGTGTTTTCCAGGACACCTGCATCTGATAGATGCTGATCGTTTAGGATGGTGGTTATGCGAGAGGCAACTGCCGTCCGGCGGTTTAAACGGCAGACCGGAAAAATTGCCAGACGTGTGTTATTCCTGGTGGGTTCTATCGGCTTTGACGATTTTGGGTCGCCTCCATTGGATAGATAAGAAACGCCTAGTAAGTAATGACCCGTCAGATGAATATCTTGGTTGGCCGATCGATCCACACGTCTCGTTACAGGTGAATTACATCTTGACTTGTCAAGACGTCGAATCCGGCGGTTTCAGCGATCGACCCGGAGACGTGGCCGATCCTTTTCATACCTTGTTCGGCCTCACCGCGTTGTCGTTGTTAGACAAGGACTACTCGTTGAAACCGATCAATCCCACTTATTGTATGCCCGAGTATGTAATCGAGCGTTTAGGTCTCAGGCCGTCGAGGCTCGACGCGTGATTATACACATTACGTGTAGTGCAGGTTGTACATTATTTCTTACCTACGTTAAATATACGATTGTAGATTTTTCATAAAGCGTATCTCTTTCGATCGTCACGCGACGACCTCAACATCCTTTTCTAACTGCGGCTGTGAGAGTCGCAGTTATTCCCGTGTACCTTTCTTTGGGCCTATTTGATTTTCTTTTCGCAGGATAGCTCGGAAAGAGGAACGGCTTAAACAAGTTTTATCTCGCGCGTTAAGTGTCGTGCGAAAGTATTCCGTCGAGCAAAATTCATTCAGGAGATCCGCCGCTAAGATTACATGCGGAACGATCCGATTTGACGCGTACATAGAGTAGTTTGCAAGGTAAACATGTTTCAAGTAAATCCGCGATTTTTTCCGAACTATCGAACGACGACACGTCCGAACCGGAAGTATATAATTCCAGTCGCGGATGACGACGAATAACGAGGATTGCCATTTTGTCGGCTCGGTGCGAGGCGTAGCGGCACGCCTACTCGTCGACGAACTCTGGCCGCGGAAGGTGCTGCGATTGGTGTGCCTTCTCCCACTCTTCCGTTTGGCGGTGAACGATCTAAATTGAACGATTAGAGATCGGATCTCGCTGACAAAGAAAATATCGATCGGAAACGATCGGCTGGCTATCCTCTTTCTCTCTCGAGGGGGATAATTTCGCCGCGAAGAGCGATAATCACGTTTACTCGCAAACGTACTTTCCATCGCGTATTGTCGGGCAGCAACATATCGCGGGCCATCGAAGGGTTTCGCGAGAGCTCAACTAGAGTAGCCCCGCGCGCGAAAGAGGACCTTCGTAACGTACGACGTCGATCGGATTGGCCGGTTGCTCGCGCGTCTCGCCTAGGGAGGTGGCCGAGGGAACGCCGGCCCTCCGCGGACGTTCGGCGCGGAAATGGACGTCGCGCCGGGGTAGGGGGCGGTCGAGCGCCATTGGACGCGGAGGTGGTCGTACGGGACCCCCGGTTGGGAAGTTGCAGCGCGACGACCTCCAATCCGGGCCGCTGGGCGACGGGCGAGATGGCGGGGCACCTCGCAGTGCGGGGGTGTGGGTATAGATCGACCGCAGTATCCGTGGAGACGCGATCGCGGTTGCTCGAGTGTTCGGTCGCTCTTCTCCGGCGCGCGCGCGCGCGACGACAGTCGCCGAAACGAGTGCAGAGCTCGCGTGGTGATACATATATATCGTGACACGTGCGACGACGGCAGCGGCGACGGGAGCTCGCCTCGGCCAGCCGCGGACCCCAGCGTGGTTGGGTCCGATGGGGATCTCGGTCGGAGGATGCCGACGGCGAGCGAGTATCGGATGCCTGGCTCGCGGACGACGCTGAGCGGAGTTCCGGAAGAACGCTCGTCCTAGAGGAGCCGTTTCTCTCTTCCCGCTCTTGGACGTCGTCGATGATGCCGCGGCCGTCGCGCGATACTTACGGTGACCAGAAACCACCTTACTCCTACATATCGCTGACGGCGATGGCGATATGGTCGTCGAGGGACAAGATGTTGCCGCTCGCCGAGATCTACAAGTTCATCGCCGACCGTTTCCCGTATTATAGGAAGGACACGCGACGATGGCAGAACTCTTTGAGGCACAATTTGTCCTTCAACGATTGCTTCATCAAGGTTAGTCCGAACTTGCGTCGATGAACAAAAACCTCGGCTTGTGCGAATGAGCGTGGCTTGCCGAAAGTCGCGTCCTCGGTTAGCGCGGAAAGTCGTCGAATGAAGCGTGACGAGGGGTGGAACGGATCTTGCTCGTTGATCGGCGCGACGATGCGCCTTTTCAACGCGAATGTCCGACGTAGGGCGCAAGGTGTTTGGTCATTGTATTATCGGGCCATCTGTTTCGCACCTGCCAACGTGCGCGATCACCGACATGGCGCACACGGTTCTACAAAATTACGAAGGACTGTCGTCCACACTTTGGAGGCTTGTGAAGTAATCAGACTGTAACTTTTAATCGCGAAAAATTCACATCTTCCGAGTCGAAATTTTACTTCTAGCCTACTTAGTTTTGGACGATGCTGTACGGTAAACTTAAGTACCGGCCTAAATTTCCAAATGGAGAAAACGCCTTTTCATTTGTAGCATCGAAGAAGCACATATTGTTAATGAGAATTTCTTTCCGTCTGCTCTCCTTGAACTACACTTTCGTGTAGAATTTAAAATTGTGGAAAATCCTCGAGAAGAACGAAGAGAGACGACAATTATGTAATGTTTGATTCGTGACTTCGCTGTGACCGTTTCGAAAAGACCTGCAAGCCGAAGATGCTATATTGCGACGGAAGCCGCTTGGCAGCAAAATCGGAATTAGACAAAATTCACATCGCGTACGCTCGAGCGGTAATTATTGTCGTTAGAAAGCGTGAAGCTATAAATACGATGGAAAGTAATAATGTCTCTGCGAGAGATTTCATCTTCCGGAAGACGTCGATCGAATCCAGATTGTCGTGCGTACGAAAGAACACATTGTTCCAATCCGTCGAACGCGTCAAGAGCTTTACAAGGTCGCACTAATTTCAAATTCGGTCGATCTTCTCTGTCACAATGCGGCGTTGAAATCGTCGAAGCGCCACCCCTCTCTCGTCGGTATTTATAGCGTAATAACAGCGACCGCGATATATTTCCTTCCCTCCGTGCGCGAGATCTGTCCTTTCCGATCGAATTAACTCGCCCGATCGGCAGATAATCGTTTCGCGTTATTAAATGTAAAACGTGTTCGTTCCTGGCAAGTAATGAACCGCGCGGGCTCTCTACAGCTCATCAATCGCGTTATATCGTCCGAACCATCGCGGACGACGTGTCGGGCCGAGATATCGAGAGAGGAAAAACACGAGCCCCCCACCTGATCGTGCTTTACGAGAAGCGTACGTAATTGCCTCGGATGTTGCGTCGTCTCGATCGTCGTTTATGAACTCGCGCGAACCTAGTTTCAGCTCGATCAACGTTTCCGTGTCAGAGGAGGTTGGTTTGCGTGCTCGGAAGCAAAAGAAATATTCCGGAGGTGAAGAATGCATCGATGGAACTTCCGCGCCTAATTGGAGCAAATCTTCTCGATTCGACAGCAACGTTGTTAGTTTCAATGATATTTTGCGGAGTCAAGAAGATTCGCTCCAATTCATTTGTTTCTTTCTCGCCCGCCAAAGGATATCTTAAATCGAGGGATGTAGCGCGCAGCGTGATAAACCGTGGCGGATTTCCAGGTGCCGCGTGGTCCGCATCGGCCGGGAAAGGGAGCCTACTGGGCGTTGCACCCCGCCGCGTTGTCCATGTTCGAGAACGGCTCGCTCCTCCGCCGACGGAAGCGCTTCAAGCTGCACAAGCCGGACAAGGAGCTGCTCAAGTCCGAGCTGCAGGCTCTCGCCTCGGCGATGCCGCNCCGCCGCCACTACCACCACTGCCACTACCGCCGCCGCCGCCGCCACCACCGCTGTTACCGTTGTTGCTGTTGCCGTTGCCGTTGCCGCCACCGACGGCGCCTCCGCCGCCGCCGCCGCCACCGTTACCTCCGACGCCGCCGCCGCCACCGCCGCCGCCGCCGCCGCCACCGCCGCCGCCGGCGGAACCCGTCGACGCGACGACGTGCTCCGCCAACGGCCTCAGCCTGGCGAATCTCCATCGCTTGCGCGACGACCTTCTCCGATGGGAGATACAGGAGAGACGAATGATGGTCGGTCCCGGCGAATTCGCCGCGAGCGGCTTCGGTAGGTTCGACGGCGCGACCTCCGGCCTGCCGGTGCCGGCCGCCGCGCCGGAAGCGGTCGCCGGTTACTACCTGCTGTCACCGGAGGTCAGGCAGAGACTGACCGCCGACGGCGGCAACGAGATTCTGCGGACGTACGAGGCGGCGGCGCTCTTGCACTCGGCGTCGTGGAATTTTCCCGGCTTCCCGGTCTCGCCGTCCTCGTACGCGGTGTCGCCGTACCTCCAGGCCGCCGCTGCCGTAAGGCAGCACGGCCCGCCGCGGCGACGTTTGTCCGGTGAGCGCGCCCCGGAGACCGGCAGAGACGGCGAGCCGAGCGTCTTCGAGAGTTACGAGGTCGCGAATTACCGCGACAACAAGCTCACCGACGCGGACGAGCCGCTCTCGTCGTCCTCCTCCTCGTCCACCTCGTCGTCCAGGTTGAACCTCTACCGCGGCGCCGTGGCCGTCTCGCCGCCGATCTCGCCGACCTCGCCGAATTCGCCCGCGTCCAAGTCCTATTCTCGTCACCTCTCGCCGATCTCGAGCCTGGTGGTGGAGGTCGAGCGAACGCTGCCCAGTCGCGAGGACCCGCTCGTGCTCACCGCCGAGAAGAGGGTGAAGAAGCCGTTCACCATCGAGAACATCATCGCGCCCGACGACAAGCTGGGTGAGAACGAAGCAGCCGCGAGGCTGGCCGACGAGTCGAAAAAGTCGTCGCTCCTCGCGCCCAGGCCGCTTTACGCCGGCTACTCGATGTCGGTCGCGGGTGTTCAGAGGCCCTCTTACGGCGCCGCCACTTGATTTCGTTGGATGAGCGTAAATGCTGTGTCCGCGACTTCTTGAGAAGTCGATCTTCTTTATTGTCGACGAGACCCTCGTGGATAACGTTAGTTCCTCGTTTCGCCGTCTTCTTATCGGGAGGTGTCTTCGCTTGATATTGGTTTTCGTCGCGGGCTGTCGTCGATCGCGAAACGCCGCGCGTTCTCGCGCATCGAGGTTATCGCTCAAACGCCCGTCTCTACGTAATTCAATAATTAGACGATCTCTAGATGAGGAGCGAGCAAGTCGATTATGTTACTGCGAGCGCCCCCAGCAGGCCTGTGTGACGATTTGCCATCGGAGCCGAGTTTATCTTTTTTTCCACGCATCGAAATCTTTTCATTGGAAAATTCTTTCTCCCGGACGAGTCGCGGAAAAGTGACAAAAAGCTCTTTATCATTTACGCTCGAATCAAACGAGTTTCGCGCGATCGATCGAAGTTATTTTGCAAAGGAAGAGAGCGCCAGATTTTACTATTGCGAGTTGAAGATATTTACAGAATTGTTATATCTTGAAAATATTTATATAGAGGAATAAACGGGAGAATTATACACGCATTTGTACGCGCGCGCGCTTGTTCTTTTAGAAAAAGAAAAGTGTACATATATGTATGTATTTATAGATTAATATAATTAACTTATTAAAAATTAAATTTTTAAGCCGAACTATAATATTTGGTTCGAGAGAAGTAGAGGTTAAGAGACTTATTATATATTGTAAATTATTTTGACATGTATGAGACACACACACACACATACACGCACACACACACACACACACACACACACCATCGCATTCCTTCTCAAATAGAATTTTAAAAGTCTAATTTGCAGTTTGAAATAGACGTAATTGTTTCCTCTTAAAAAACAAATGCCTGAATCATTAATTTCTCGTACGAACGCGAACGTTGTTTTCGGAAAGTATCGCCGAAAGTATCATCGCGTGCCGATCAAACCAATTACACAAAGCAAAACTAAGCGCGCACGGTACATGTAAAATGTGCTTAAGCATTATCAGCGAGACTAAATTAAAATGAACACGTAAAACACTGCAAAACTGCAAAGTTGCACAGGCCTGACCGAAGCATAGCTCCGTCGTGCGGTGCGAAATTTGCTCGTTCTGCGAAGGCCAAAATATTTTACCGAGCTGCACGCGACCGTAGATGTCATTGTTTAACATCCGTGTTCTCGAAGGCGTTCGAGTCTGAATGTCAAGACCGGTCTGTTTAACGAACGGGATTATCTCGAGATGGAATATTTTCGTCCTCTTGGTCGGGCAAGCTTCACACCGTGTGTGTCGTCTTGTTGTTTCCTCTTGCTGGAGATGCGTGTGCGCGCGCGAGTGTGCGTACGAAAGAAGAGGCTGCTCGTTACACGTTGTGCGTTAGCGCATCGATCTATACTCTGTACTCGCTCGAGCAAAAACGATTTGTAAATGTAGAAAACGATTACGTAGCGAAATAAATTATTGTATATATACATAGAACCACGACAGATGACGGGTGTTGTTTCTTATTGCATACGTAGTGAATCACCGAACTCCTCCATTTGTCCCATCTCCACGACGAATTAGATTATATGCTACTTGTGTAATCAACGTTAATTAATTCTCGCGATCGCATAGAGTGGCAAAATTTTCTCCGGAGATATCGAGGATCTTCCTTCGTGAATATTCTACGATAAAATTCGCTTCATCGTGAAATTTGCAGAAAAGACGGCAGCTACTTAAAACGCGCGCATTTTAATGTTTGTTTTATCGCAATTACGCGCGAGACTATGTTGCCTCTTTCCGTATTTCTTTTTTACTTGTACTGGAAGTTTACATTAATGAGCCGTCGTCGTCGACGATCAGAAAAAAAAAAACTCTTGATAGCTATTAATCCGGGACTAAAAGAGGCCATGCTTTCCAACGCTCACTTCTCTCTCTCTCTCTCTTTCCTCGATCGCTCTTGGACACGCACAACTGCGAATAGGACTTGTACGAGTACTTTTTGCTCGAAACGTCACAATTATTTCGCTACATCGTGTCCCGATCTCGCGAGCAACATTTGTTATATCGCTCGTTATTCCCGAGATACGCAACCGTTATAAGTCACGTTCGGTGGGCGCTCGTCGGAACACACGGACGGAGAGGCGTGTGTTTGTCAATTAAGTGGAAAAACGTGTTGATTTCACGCATGGCTCGGGATTACGGGTACAATGGAGATTGTTTAAAAGCGCTTTGTTGTCGGGAATGGGAAACGCGGACCACCATGCCGCGTCGAACCGTGCCGCGACCCATCTCGACTTTTTTTTAACGCACCGGTTGCCTTTCTGCGCCCTCTTGCCATGGGAGTCCGCGTAGCGTGCGTAATAAAAAGGATTATCCGTAATTTCTGCCTCTAATAGGGACGAGGAAGATTTAATAAGGACTACCTTAGCGAGTCACGCTCGTTGGTGGGTCTCGTTGCGTCCCATAAAAAGAACAGCCGAGAACGAGTGTAATAATTTTTAATGTCGATCTGGTTTTTCTTTTTTTCTCTTTTACCTCGTAAAGACGGAGGTCATCGAGTGAAAAGAAAACGTGGAATTTTCGCGCACACATTCGAGCGAGGGATAAATTTATTCATGATCAAAGTTGAAATATTTCTCGTCAAGAGTTTGCAACGCGAATCCCATTCTTCACCGCGTCGCTCGAGATTTCGTTTTTTCGCCGATTCTACAAACGCTCTAAAATGTTGAATACATCGAAAGACTGTCGTCTTCATCGTGCGATTCGAGTACAACGAGTTGGTAGTTGAAACGAGAACCGGTATCGGAAATATACGAGTGTCGGCAACCATCATACCACTAAATAACGGAGACACTATAGAGCTCCGTTATTACTTGAGAACGATTTATGGACAAAGCCGTCGGGATAGAATTCAGAGGCGGCACATCGACCTCGTACGATCGATCGTTCCGCTCTACAACTCTGCGAATCGATTATCGTTAATAAAGCTCGTTAGGGCAGCGTTCGGCAAACAAGTCGGAAGGTATAGTCTCCCTCGTCTAGAGGTCAGCCGAGCTAGCACCTTCGGTTTGCGATTAACGAGCGATTCGATTTAGAACGCAGCTCGAAAGGTCTCGTAAGAAGTGAATCTACTCTCTGAATTTCTCGGGATGAAATTTCAAAAGGAAAACTTTTTTTTACTCGCGCAGAACGAATTCTCCACTCTGAATCGCTGAGCGAATATTTTCACTCGAAACTGTGACACACCATCGTGGAAACAAACTCAGAACTCTAGAATCAGAATCTTCTCTTGGTTTGAGTATACAACTCGACGCATGAACAAACGAACGTTTTTGTCTGCGATATTGGCGCTTTCAGTTCTATTTGAAGGAATTCAGAGATCTGTGCGTACGTTTGAAAAAATGCGCAACGTACGGCAACGAAAAATCATTCGTCGTTTATCCGATTACATTAGCGGTAGATTACGCACTCGCCCGGGTCATTATTCGTATCATTATACCAACGCCGGCCGAAAGGACTTAACAAGGCTCCGAGCGAATAAAGAGAGACGACGAAGCTGCGCGCGCGGGATCGAAGGCTGGCGTGTACGTGCCGTGCGTGGGATAGAAAGAGACAAACCTACGGAATTACCCACCTTCTCCCCTCTTATTGAAAGCAACGCGACTGCGCTACGTGATTCGGTACGATACTCGGCCGCGACGTAATCTACTCGTTACTAGGCAAACATTTCGCATTTTTCGGACCGCTGTTTCGTCCAAGGAGATACGACCGAGAGATAACTCAACCGTGATATCGTGTTCTTACATGCTACCGCGTGCTTAAGTTCTACGCATTGAGTTCGTTGCGCTTTTGCGTTCGCGGGTAAACAAAAGGCGCAACGGAAGCAACGGAAACCTCAAACGATCCGAGCGAGCAGGAGAATTCGGCTAATTTCGCCGCGGCACGCCACGGCCGACCTCGCGATCCTTTGTAGTCGCGCGAGTGTTCCGTTCACGCGGAGATCCTTCTCAGCCGAAACGGCTGAACGGAAGAGACTTCCCTCGCGCGACACTATTTCCTCGAAATTTCTTCAAGAACGGCTGAAAATTTATTTCAACCGAGCCTACAAAACGATATTATTAAGCAGAATCTAATGTCGTAACTAAATTGGTAGCAACAACATTACAACTGTCCGCTCTTTAGTCTCGTATTTTTTCGTAATATTCTTCTCAGCTTACGATAATCCGACGATGTGTTCGATTGTAGCTCGCGCCTGAGAAACAACGAGGAGAAGAGGATTTCGGTGCGCATCGAAGCGTCGGGTGAGGAAGCCTCTAGGCCGGAAAGATGCGCGCGAGAGAGCCTCGGAGGTACAAGACAAAGATGAAAAGATGAAAGGCATCCCGCCTTCAGCCACCGCCAGCGCGGCGCGTTGCTGCTTCGCGGTGTCTGGTCATCAACACCTGAGTCCCGAGAGCGTTTCTCCTCTCTCTCGCTCGCGCTTTGTGTCTCTCTTTGTTCCTCGGTCGTGTTCGCGCCCATTTCGTTCCCTCGGCCGCCGCTTCGTCTAGCCTTAAGGTACTCCAGGGCCAGTTTCTCTCTCTCTGCCTCTATCCGTTCGAACACCCTCGGAGCGCTCCGTCTCTCACCCACACGCGTACACACCGATTCCTCTCTCTCTCTGTAACTAACGCGGCGTAATCTAGCCCCGGCTGATGGATGGAATTCCTCACCGAGAGGTGCCTCCGCCGCAAAATCGAACCAGAAAAAATTGCCGACGGACCGAATGCTTTAACGCCGCTTTTGTTGTCCGCTCCGACTCGGTCGAACTAAAGGGCTAACCGCTTCGGCGCTCGCGGCCAAATTTTGCGACGGATTCGAAACGGTGCGATAGGATGCGATAAAGATCCGCGTAAAAATCGATACCGCGCCGAGTCGGTGAAAACTACGAGGCAACGTAATGACTTTTTGGAACACGTTTGTGTGCGATCCGCCTGAGGGCACACCTGTGGCCACGTAGAACCACGCTGTCTGGAAGCCTCGTTTCGGCGTAGCCCCCTTTGCCGACGCTCACCCGAAAAAAGGACCGACAGATAGGCCGGAGAGAGGGTTTATTAATATTGTGGCATCGCTCGCTCCGTCGTGTATAGAACTCCCTCTTTCACTAAGCGAGAGTGGCATATTTTATATCACCGAAAGACGTCGAGTGTTGACTCGCTTCCACTGACGAATAATACCTGCATCATCGTTCGAATTAACCGCCGCCACGGCTGAGAATGAGATTTGGGCCGCTTCTGTCATCACAGAGCGACGAATCGTGGATACGGTTTTTAAGTAGACATTTTTTTACAAATAAAGCATACGAATATTTCACTCTGACGAATTTAAAGATGACAAATAAGAAGAACGGAAGATTAATTGGATTTTAAATTAAAGGGTCGCGTTTGTCTCGACCGCTAAAAAATTACGAATAGCTACGTGAGATTAACAAGTCGAGAAGGATAGTATCGTGCAGACGATTCAGTGGGCGATTTTGTTTTGCGCGTCTTCTCTTTGTATACACACGAATTGTTGGAATTGCGAATTTCATCATGGCTGTCTCGCTGGCTATTTCGCGAGAGTAAAATTAATTTCGTAAAGCAGAGTTTCTATCGCCGTGTTTCACAACTTTCTTCCGACCCTTGATATTTCGTTAGAAAAGTTCGGTCGACTTGTAACGCTTAGTGTTTTCTTCAGGACACGATTCACCCTATTCACAGACTTTTTTTTTTCTCTCTCTCTCTCTCCTTTGTAGGTAATCCCCCGAGCGGATTTTTCGTTCTGTAATCCCGCGTCGGGTAGACGAACGTCCGCGATATCGGTACTTATTCCGGAAAATTTCTGCTCCTAGGCTGAGAATCGGTACTTATTCCGGAAAATTCTCAGCCTAGGAGCAGAAATTTTCCGGAATAAGTACCGATATCGCGGACGTTCGTCTACCCGACGCGGGATTACAGAACGAAAAATCCGCTCGGGGGATTACCTACAAAGGAGAGAGAGAAAAAAAAAAGTGCTCCCGCCAAGCCAAGCGCACAGAGACACACCGTCGGAAACGACGGCGCTTTTCCGTTTTTTACGTCGGTTAGCTTCGCGTTATTAACTCGCTGCTCCGCTACCGGTTTCGTCCCACCGCCTCCGCTCGGTTTGTGTCGTGCCGAGTACGTAGCTTCGTAGAGCAGCCGCACCGCGAAAGGTCAGGATAGGTAGGTAGGACATCGAAGCGTACACGGAGGCGGGAGCACGAGAGCCGCTCCGCGGTTTGGTTGGCTGAATGCGAGTCGTGCCAAATGTCGGAAGAAAGGCGGCGCGAACGGGGTTGTCCGAGGGCGCGACGCGTACGTAAAGTCGACAATGTTGCTCGCGTCCGATTGTTATCGCGCGCGGGCCTTCACGGTTCTCGCGCGCGCGCGACAGCCGCAGAAGGGCCGCTCGGGGTTGAAACGATTACTCCCTACACATGTTCGGGGTTAATGGTACGCGAATATTACATTCGCATTTGAAACACTCCCGACAATAAGGACGGAGAGCGCCACTGGTGTGGGAAATCTCGGCGAGGGAGACGCGCGAGAGGGGTAGTGATGTATCGCGCGAGCTGGAATCGCTGCAACTGCTGGAACTTAACGAGCCGATACATTACGTCGTACAATATCTTACAATAGGGAGGAAGTTTATCTCGTTGCGACGAAAAAGTGCGATTCGTACGTGAATTTTCTCGAACACCGGCTGAAATAATGAGAAGAACCGCGTCTTCCGCGACATTGCGCGCATTATACTATATATAGACACAGAGCAGCGAGCGTAACGATCCCGATAACAGCGCTCGTTAATCGTCCCATCCATCGCGCTTTAATTATACATCCGTGACGGATGTTAGCCGGCAAGTAGGCCTGCGCGAGGCTATAAACTCCAATGCTATAAACTAATATTCGCGGTGCCGTTTCCTGGACGGTTTCCTGCCGCGAGAGAACGCTCTTCCCGGCCGGAACGAAATTACCGCAACAACGTCTGAAAATTTCGAACGAACCCCTTTCTCCCGAGAGATGTTCGTGTCGAATCAGCAGCGAGGGCTGAATCGACGGGGAGAGTCAGTCCATTATATTCGAATTACGAGCGCGGGCTTCGGGGTGACGTTGTACGGATTGCACCTCTCCCCCTTTTCCGTCGCAAAGGAAACAAGGGGGAGAGCGTCGCGCCCCTACGCCCGTGACAAATTGGCCAATGAATCGAGCGGTTATATTTAAAATAAATCGCCCGGCCATTCGTCATCGATCGTGTCTGTTGATCGAACGGAAGAAGAGAGCTCTCTCGTCGCAATTCGCTGCTAATAAATCCCGGTCCTTTTATCGAAGAAGCTCGCACACACGCGGTGGCGGCAGCTACATTAGCGAAACGTACATACGAGCTTGCAAACCGCGACGGAAACCTACAGCGTACACAAAGAGCGCATTAGCCCTGGCCATAAAATAAAATAGCTAGCACCCATTCCCCTATTCTCTCTCCGTTCACGGCTATAGGGAATCCAGCGTGAAGCACGCTCGTTCCCTAATGCGCCGACTTATTTACGCACACGCGTACATACTCCCGGGCGAATCTACGAGCGCGCGCGAGAAGCAACCGTAAACGAGTTATGTAACGTCTGTACATGTATAACCGAGAGCCGGCCATTATTACCATCGGGCACCGCCGCGAAAGATGACGGCCATTTTGCGCGAGCAACGTCCGTGACGACGCGTACTCGGCCGCGTCGGTTGGTTAAAAGAGAAACAATTAACTTCCCACCCGGGCTTCGTATTCTTTCAATTTCCCGTCTCGACTTGCCGCCGTCTTTTGGGCTCGGCGATACGCGTCGCGGCGCGATACTTTTTTTCTTGTTCCGTAAAAAAAAAAAAGAGAGAGAGAAAATCTCGAGTCATCGTCGAGACCCCCGAGAAGAAACGGTCGATCTTTTATTATTATATTTCTCCCGGCATTGTTATTAATTCTTCACGGCGACGGGCGCGGCTAAGAGCGTAAGCTTGTCACGTTCGAGGACCCGTGACCCACCCCCGATCGGCCGAGAAAGCGCTGTGTTTGCAGAATTCATTGAATCATTGCCATTCCGCGTGGCACGCGCGCGTCGCCCCTCGGTGGGGGAGCAATTTTTCAACGGATAATCCCATTCCTCTCGATCGTTCGTTTGCGTAATTACGATAAATCAGCTCGGACGCGTCGCAAGGGAGGAACGAATGGTAGTTTGTCGTGACTTCCCACGCGATTACGTCCGTTCGACACGCTACTACGTGGACCCACCAAGAGTCAAAGTTTTCCTCGGTCATTTCACTCCGGAGATTTTCCCGACGAAGAATATCGAGATTTGTACTCGGAAGGCGGGAGGATGACTCGCTTGGCTTCTAGTCGCACGATTCGTCATTGTATCAACGACGGTAGCGTAACACTGTGCAATTACGCGGTCGTTTAATGGCAGAGCGTTGCCGAGATGACTGACTCGCTTTTGACTCCTTCCTCGAAAGAACGCACGGAAAAGAAGTAATCATAGACGCGAATCGGGTAAAGTGCGTGCGCGAAGAACAATGGCCGCCGGAGATGGACGCTCTCTAAGTATATTAATTTGTACGTTTTATATGCGTGGCGAATTACGTACCCCGCGGTGAAACAAGCGGATCGTCCTGCATCCTGCATTCGAATAATTGCGACCTAAGCTCTCTCGACCTTAAGCGAGCATGCCGTCTTTTCGTCGGGCTTGTAATAAAGAAGCTCCTTCTCAGCCGAATCAAAGTCCTCCTGTCGATACGCGTTTATGACGGCTAGTTTCGCTGGTAGCGGTACGGTAATGTAATTTGCTTTTCGAGGAGGGGGTGCGCGAACGACAAAGGCGGAAAGGCAGAAAGGCAGACAGGCAGACGGGCAGGCAGGAAGGAAGGAATAAAGAGAAGAAGAGCTTCGAGGGCCGCGCTTACGAGGATCAAAGATTACTCCGGTCGGATCGACATTGTTGCGAGCGAGAACGCCTGGCTTGGTAAAAAAGAAAGGGAGAAGAGAAAACACCTAGAGTCCGGCATTATAACGAGGCTTATTATTTACGCTGATCATTATTTTGACGGCGCTGATCGGCCACCGTCCATCACTTTCGTTCCTCCTCTCGTTCTCCCCGCCATTCTCCTTTCTTTCAAGACCCCGCTCCACCGCGAATCCTTCTCCCCATCCTACCACAGCCGCCCTTTTATTATCCTAAAACTCTCCGTAAGTGTCACGGCCAAGACCGATATCATAAATTCGCTGCCGCTCGAAAGAATCACCGTAAAACGAGCCGCTCTCCCCAGCTCGAGTTATTAATTAATTGCGAGTCCGCTCGTGGAATGTTCTTTTTCGTCGCACTAAGAATCGCGATGAGATTGTTGAATCGACTACCGCGTGGGAGCCGATACAACCCTTGCGCGCGAAGAAACGTTGTTAAAATCACGAAAACGCAAAGTGCCCAAAGGGGCTCGTCGGCGCGAGAGGCAAAAACGCGCGAGTGCTTTTTCTTCCTCCGAGGCGTGGTCGCGCCGTGATTGCGCGTTCATTTGTCAGGACGTAAATGGTAAACCGGGTTGCTCTCTGAAATTCGAGCCCGGTGTTTTTCACGCGGTGTCGCATCGTTAGCAATTCGACGGGACGAAATTTTGCGACTTTTCGGCCTATCTCGATTAGCGCGGATGTTCCGATACGTGAAATACCATTTTAATATCGCAGCGTATCGAACCAATTTGTTCGAATGATATCCATGAATGTATTCTCATCTCAAGTCTCTGACCATCGCTTCAGACATTAATATGATCTTTTTGTCGATCAAGGATTATTGAAATGATACGAATTAAGCGACGTACAACCGCGCGAAATCAACGCACGCACTTCCTCGTCGAAAACAAAAAAAAACCGGCGTAGCCGCTCTTATAATACATGCAATTTTGTCGACATTCTCTAATATCGATGCATTTCCATGTATTCATATCGCGATAGAAAATATCGATGCATCTCTAGCGCGGATTACCCGCGATTGTCTGTTAAATTACACATCTCGTGAAATATGAGATCTCGCGGTGCGACGAGAAAAGAGGCGAAGTCATTAATATGGAATTTATTTCATCGCGCGCGAGTCCTGACGCGAGATGACGATAACGATAGTGATGATGTAAAAACGCAGAGAAAAAGAATAATATTATTAATAGTGACGATAATGACGGAGGTAATTACCATTACGCGGCGGGATCCATTACGAACCCTTAGGATCGACGGATCGCGTGCGTCCCGAGGCTATCTGATCGTTACAAATACAAATAACGGCGTAATAGGCATTGCGTGTGCGCATTGATAACGTTCGTATAAACGAGTACTTGTTAGTATAGCCGGCGAGTTGTGTAATACGGAGGAAAAACCGTTTTCCCTCGTGTTCCTCCTCCTCTGAATCGCCGAGAGAGGGAGACGAAAAAACGGTGAGAAATCATCCGCGCACCTTTTCGACGAGAAATCCACACGCGATAGAAAGAAAGAATCGCCGTTATTATATCGTCGCTCGCGCGTTCGGGGTAACGAGGGAGCTTATCGGCACTTTATCTGCTCGGGCGAGGCGTCGCGCTTTCTCCGACGATCATGCTGTTTCCGTCCGCTTTGTGTCGCCTACGACGGGAGTTCGTCGCAACACTGCCTCCTGGAACGATCGTCGTATCACTCAGATCGTGAAATTCCTGTGCGCAGCTTTCGTCTCGCCAATGACACGCGTCGGTCGTTCAACGAGTCGACCAAGTACGGATAATTTATTATTTCGTATTTTAATCGTCATTATCAACTTTAATTTCTACGGTATCGGCGATCTCTCGCAGGGGTGGCCGTCAGCGTGAAGGAGATTTCACGATCTTGCATCTTCAGCGATTGCATCGATGCGACCGAGCATCTCCACTACGGTTTGCAGTTGCATGACGACGGACATGCACGTTTTCTTCATTGCTTACACGGCATGAAGTTATTCTTGTTGATTCAAATTACCGCTATGAGTGACGTTTGCCAATTGATCAGGTAAACATATCGATACGGCCGAGAGAGAGAACGTGTCAGGCACTTTTTAATGCCGCGTAAATCTGTTCCAACACTCTAGCAAGAATGATATTTTCCGCGGTCAGACACAGCGAATTTTCATCCGTGAGTAGAGCATCGATCGAAGTTTGCACGCATATCAACGATTTCGTCTTTTTTCCCGAGGCGAAGTTCCACATTAAATCTTCAAAGGTCTTCTATTGTGCTCTCGTTTCAATGCTACAAGTGGGAATTTACTTCCGTTTTCGCCACTTGAAGGCTTAATGTAGACTTAACATAGAACTAAAATTTCGATTCGGATTTATTCGATATGTTTATTGTGATCGAGAGAACTCAATTCGACACTCACGTTGAGGAAACAAATTTATCTCATTTTCAGGAAGCGGTCGAATTAAGAGTGTACCTTCGAGCATATCGTCTGTTTAACATGAATGACCAATTTATATTCTCGGTAATTCGATCAAACTCGATTAATCAGAGTTCTCCCGGAGACTGTACGGTTTCTTCGACGTCTATTCCTTTCACACTGTTCAAAATCTGTACTTTCCAAAATCTACTCATTAATGTGTTTTGTGCAGGGATTTGGTGTTATACCGATGCGCGCGGTAATGACATCATCTGTGCCCTGAAACAGCACCGCGATATTGAGCGCAGAGATAATCAAAGAAATAAATGCGATTCGAGAACAATTTTCACTATTTTGTTTTTTGAATTCCTCCTGTTGATTTCTAAAAAAGAGAGTTGGCACCCTCTACTATCCATTCTTATCAAATGATCGTTATGTCATTAACATTTTTTTACAAATCAATCCTGTCATTCTAACGTTTACGCTATAATCGATGAAATGTATGATCAGTCGCGCGTGCGTTGGGAGTTTATCTGCACTTTATCTGACCGGCGGTGGAGCGCGACGAGAAAAGCCAGTCAGTAGAGCGTCAGTGTCCGTGGTATCGCGTTTTCTGCGGCAAATCCGATCATGCTGGAAACCTACCGATGGTTGCTGTACGCGTCGCGTTTCTACGGCTGCCATCCGCACACGATTCGGGAGCGATCGGTGCGTTTCCGTCCGCTGATGCTCTACTCGTTGGTCGCGTGCGGCGTGTATTGCTTGGCGTCGTATTACGCGACCGGGATAATACAGTGCGACGCTTCCACTGGTGCGATGATAGTCAGCTGCGCGTTGCAACACATCAGTCGTTATACTTGCGGCTCGTACATGATCGTGACGACGCTGCTGTCGTGCTTACGGCACCTGGAATTCGAGCGCGGCGTCGCCGCCGCGCATAAATTCGACGATCTGACGCGGCACCGCGAGCCCGCGCACCGTCGCGCCCAATGGTTGGCGTTGCTCGGGGTCCACGTCGCTTGGACTCTGCTCGGCACGTACGCCGTGGACAATAAGATCCTGTGGCGCACCGCGATACAGTGGATAACGCGCGCCGCCTTATCCACGCAGGTCGCCAAATTCTGTTTCATATTCGACGCGTTGCGTCGTAGATTTCGTCTCGTCAATGACATGTGTCGAGGATCGTCCAGTGCCGTCACGTCGTTCGCTCAACCAGTAATCCTGTCCGGTAAACGTTACTCGAGTCATCATCCACGAAGTACGAATAATTTATTACGCACATTTTAATCTACATGTACGACATAGCGCTTTGTCTAACCCCCCCTTCCCGCAGGAGTAGTCGTGGGGGTGAACACCAGCGATTTGCACGGCGAAGATCTCACGATCTTGCATCTTCAGCGATTGCACCGGTGTCTTACAGACGCGACCAAGTATCTCAGCTCTTATTATAGCCCGCAGTTGTTCTGTTGGCTCACGTTTATGCTGTTAGATATCCTGACGTACATTTTCTTCAGTATTTACACGGGGTACAACTCAAAGATAGTTATTTTTCAGTGGGCGCTAATCTTCTATATATCGGTTCAAATGATCGTTATAGGTGGCGTTTGTCGTTTGACATGCGATCAGGTAAGTGTATCGACGGACAAACTTTGAGAAAGAACGGGTTTAGCGCTCTCTCTCAATATCGGATAAATCTGTTCCATAGGCGAATGCGCTGGCAAGGATGGTATTTTCCGCGGAAACTTCTGTATTCAGACACAGCGAATTTTCGACCGTGAGTAATGTCGAAGTCTACACGCGTTCCAACGATTTCATATCGCTCTTTCCTCTCTGGACAATAATGACATTTTATTCGATACGTTTCGATATTTTGATTGTGACTGAGAGAACTCAATTCGACACTCGTTGAACGAGAGCACGATTTATTTCATTTTTAGGAAGCGATCGAATTGGGGATTTACCTTCAAGTACATCCGTTGCGCATCCGAGTCTTTGACCTGTTTGACGTGGACAATCATTTTACATTGTTGGTAATTCGATCAAACTCGATTAGAATTCGCGAAGACTGTATATGAATGCTTAGACATTCTTACCGGTTTCTTTGACATCTACCTCTTTGAAACTATTTAAAACTCTCGAAATCTGCTCATTAATGTGTTTTGTGCAGGGGTTTGATGTTATACTGATGTATGCGGTAATGGCTTTATCTATGCCTTAAAGCAGCACCACGATATTGAATGCAAACAGAGACGATCAAGGAAATAAACGCGATTCGAGAAAAATCTCTCTTGTTGCCTTCTAAAAAAGAGATCAGAGTTGGCACCCTCTTCCGCACGTTACCTCACTCTTATCAAATAATCCGGTCGTATCTCTTCGTTAGCTTTTAACGTTACACACAAATCAACCCTGTTATTCTACCGTCAACGTTATTATCGACGGCGTAATCTCGCGATATTTCCGCGCAATGTGCGACTGAATGATTATCGATCCGTGCATAATGTAAGGCGAATCTCCACTACGATCTTTTCGGTTATCTACCGCGAATTTATCATCGCAGCTGAGCTGCGCGCGATAAAATCCATTTCGAATGGACGTTACGGCCAACATTGCTTGATTCAACTGTTTATATCGTAAACAAGATAAAAACGGACGGGGTTGATAATTTTTAAATATATGATTAGTCGCATTTGGGGTAACGAGGAGCTTATCTGCACTTTATCTGACCGGAACGCGACGAAGCGCGCAGAAAAGACAGTGAGCGCGCTCAGTATCGCGGCAAGTCCGATCATGCTGGAAACCTACCGATGGTTGCTGTACGTGACGCGTTTCTACGGCTGCCATCCGCACACGATTCGGGAGCGATCGGTGCGTTTCCGTCCACTGATGCTCTACTCGTTGATCGCGTGCGGCGTGTATTGCTTGGCGTCGTATCACGCGGCCGGTGTAGTACAGTGCGCTTCCACCGGCGCGATGATAGTCGGCTGCGCGTTGCAACAGATCAATCGTTATACTCGCGGCTCGTACATGATTGCGACGACGCTGCTGTCGTGCTTACGGCACCTGGAATTCGAGCGCGGCGTCGCCGCCGCGCGTAAATTCGACGATCTGACGCGGCACCGCAAGCCCGCGCACCGTCGCGCGCAGTGGCTGGCGTTGCTCGGGGTCCACGTCGCTTGGACTCTGTTCGCCGCATATATGCAGTACGCCGTGGACGATAAGATCCTGTGGCGCACGACCACGATACAGTGCGTGACACGCGCCGCCTTTTCCACGCAGGTCGCCAAATTCTGTTTCCTATTCGACGCGTTGCGTCGTAGATTTCGTCTCGTCAATGACATGTGTCAAGGATCGCCCGGTGCGTCGTTTGTTCAACGTTACTCGAATCATCGCCTACGAAGTACGAATAATTTATTACGCACGTTCTGCGTTTTAATCGTCTCATCAACTTCTACGTGTCTCTCTTTCCACAGGGGTGGTCGTCGGCGAGCATCTCACGATCTTGCATCTTCAGCGATTGCACCAGTGTCTCACAGACGCGACCAAGTATCTCAGCTCTCATTATAGCCCGCAGTTGTTCTGTTGGTTGACGTTCATGATAATAGACATCCTGACGTACATTTTCTTCAGTATTTACACGGCGAGCAACCCAAAGATTGTTATTCTTCAATGTGTTCTAATCTTGTTCATATCGATTCAAATGATCGTTATAGGTGGCGTCTGTCATTTGACGTGCGTTCAGGTAAGTGTGTCGAGAAAAACAAGCTTAGCTGTCCCCTCTTTCTCTCAATGTCATGTAAATCTGTTCCACAGGCGAATGCGCTGGCAAGGATGGTGTTTTCCGCGGAAACTTTCGTATCCCGACAGAGCGAATTTTCGATCGTGAGTAATGTCGAACGCCTACACGCATTCCAACGATTTCATATCGCTGTTTCCTCTCCAGACAATAATTACATTTTATTCGATATTTTAATTATGATTGAGAGAACTCAGTTGGACACTCGTTGAAAAAACGGAAGCATAATTTATCTCTTTTTCAGGAAGCGATCGAACTGGGAGTTTACCTTCGAGTGCATCCGTTGCGCATCCGAGTATTTGACCTGTTTAACGTGAACAATCATTTTACATTTTTGGTAATTCGATTAATTCCAGTTTTCGCAGACTTCTTACAGCTAGACATTCGTCCATTTCGAACGATCCAAAATATGTACGAACCTGCTTATTAGTTTGTTTTACGTAGGTGTTTGCTGTTACACTGATGTACGTGATTCTGGCTTCATCCATTCACTGAAGCAGGACCGCGATATTGAGCAGAGACGACAATGAGGAAATAAACGCGATTCGAATGAAATTTTTTGTTTTTTAAATCTCTTTTGTTGGATTCTACAAAAGAATATGGTATCGGGGCACCATCTTTTACCCGTTATTTCATCCTTGTCAATCGACCTCCTTGGCTTTTAACATTTCTTACAAATCAATCTCGTAATTCTACCGTTAACGCCATTATCGTAACCTCGCGTTATTTCCGCATTGTGTGTGACTAAATGATTATAGATCCGTTCACAATGGAAGACGAATCTCCACTACGATCTTTTCGATTATCCATCATGAATTTATCAGCATCACCAAGCGTTGGCGGTGCGATAAAATACATTTCGGCTAACTTTGCTCGATCCAATGGTTTATATCGTAAATAAGACGAACGTGGTTTTTAAATGTAAGATTGTAATAACATACGAAATTCATCAAGCCATTCCGTCGCTGGAATCGAAAGTGTCGACGAGGTTGGTACCTTATCGAGGAGAACACGCGAGGTATCTGACACGGAAAAAAAGGAAAACAGAACGCGGCGAGTGGGTTTCCGCCGGGATTCGTACGCGTCGCCGTAATAGATATCTCGTAAATAAAGTTCTCGAACGGGATACTATTAGACGTATATAGCACGTAATCGCGGCGCGATCGGAACCAGGTCTCATTATACGCGCGGGTATCGAGTCGGGCTACTTAAGGTAGAGGGAGGAGACGGATGGTGGTGGCGCGATCATTGGCCACGGGGTGAAGGCGAGCAGAGAGACAGAGAGAGAGAGAGAGAGAGGATCGAAGGGTATACGTTTACGACACACGTTGCCAGCCCGTGCCGAGGAGGATGAATCCTAAGCAATTTCTCGCTGGTCGGAGCTCTTTGATGCTTTGAACTCTCACCGCGCTGACCGATCCTCGCGCTGTAATCACGCGGAGCTTCGCCACGCCCCGAAAAACACCTCGGACCCGTACACTTCTCTCTCGCTTCTCCTCCCCCCCCCCCCC
>NW_014554899.1:111634-167736 GCF_001313825.1 Dinoponera quadriceps | reverse complement strand
CCATTTCTTCGGCTCTCACTCGCGCGCTACCACCTTCTCCCCTACCTGCTTCTCCTCTCTCACCTTGACTCATCCCTTTCCGTCCGCTCGTCGACGTCCTCGCTCCCTACAGACTCGTAATCTCGACCGAAGAATCTGATTATTCTAAACTCCCTCCCGATCGACAGGATTTACCGTCTCGATCCTATCTCGCGAGACGGATATTATCGAGCGCGCGAATTTGCGCCGTATTTTCGGACGTATTAGCGACATTTCGAGAGATAATTTTCTGTTTAAATCGCCTCCACTCTGCGAGGCAAACATAAAAATGACGACGCGACGATATATCAATTTGTCGATATATGTCGGGAGATTATGTCATCGATATGCATCGAGCAAACCGCACGCAGAAAAAATCGGTGAACGAACAAGAGCGCGTTACCGCGCTAACGCTACGGGCTGCATCCGGTGGTATCACCATTACACCCTATTACGTACGCCACTGATCGTCGATCCACCACTCCTCTTCTTCGCACTCGTTCCCGATGATCGGAGTTGCGCGCGGCGCGGTTGCTAAGAAGAGGAAGAGGAGGAGGAGAACGGGAAAAGAGAGAAACCGCGGTATTCGGCCAGGCGTGTGAGGTTGCGCGGTCTTTCTCTCTCTCTCTCCCACGAGAGAAGAATGGCGAGAAACTCGTGCAACGGACGGAGCCTGCCTCGTCTCGCTCTAACGTTCGCTCGTTTCACGCCTCGCTTCGGCTTTGCCTCGCTTCGACTTGTCTTCTCCCCTTGCCGCGTCTCGCCTCACCTTGCCGTTCCGAAGGTGGTATTAATTGGCGAGGAGCCCGGTCGCTTATGATTAGCCCGCGCAGCCGCCGATCCTCCTTCGGAAACCGACCTTGTATCTACTTACGTCCGTACGTATACATGTAAGGCCGAATCACCGTGGACGCAAAATTGGGCGACCAATCGGGATCTAGAAAAAGGGGCGCAACTAGGATAGTTTCCTTCTGTCTCTCGCGAAATGTTCGAGCGTGAGTAATATTTCGGGAGATATCGGCCGGTTTAGGATCGGACGCTAATACAGCTGGGCAGGTAGTGCATGCCAAGGTGAGATAATTACAGAGCGGGTCTCGGCCGCCAAGTCAAACAACCTAAAACATCAACCTGCTCTCCGCCATAGGCGCCCGAATCCGAGGTGGACGAAACATTTTCCATTCGGAGAGAACGGACGTGCGCGGCCGTTCGTAAAGCAGGTAACCGCGCGCGCGCGCGCGCGCGGGAACTTTTGCTCGTCGACGGGATAGGGGCCTTTTATTCCGAGTCCGAGATCCGGGCGAGCTAATCGATTTGAAATTGGGCCCGTGACGGTCTTCTTTGACGTACCTCGTGCTCGTTCAATTTATTTGGTGGCTCCGACCACCCCGGCGTAACCGGGGCCTCCGCATTGTTCGTAACGGACACCGGACAACAGTGCCCGCACTTTTTTTTTACACGGCATCGAAGACGAATCACCGTCGTCACGGTACTCGCGCGTACCGAAATATCTTTTGTCGCTCGCAAAATTGAAAATGTCCGTAAACCGAAGTAAGTGACGCTCCCCCTCTCTCTCTGCAAACTGCGTCTTACGAAATTAATCGGAGTTCTTCTCCCCTCCCCCCCAACCCCCTGAGTCGAAGGGGAGGGGAGAAGGAAAGGTCGTTCGTCGGGTCGACCGCAATCGGTCAAATTAGTCGGGTTTCCACGGGGTGTGGCTTGGGTTAGTTACGCTTTAGGTGTCGGGTGGGTTGGAGAAACAATTTGTTTGTTCTGTTAGCGGCGCGCCACGCTAATGACACGTTACGTCTCGACGACGCGATCCAGAAGGGACAAAGTACTAGCCGAGTAATCCGAGTAGCCCCGTTCCCGGCAACACGAGAATTAATTGCGTTAATCTCGCGTTTTACGAGCGCGTATCACGCGTATAGATATCGACGAGCGATTGACCTGAAATTCTCAGAGATGTTTTAAGGATTCCGAGGGCGTCGTAAAACTCTCCGCTTTACCGCCGGCGAGAGATCGAACGTTGGCGAAGAAGAAGAAGAGGAAGAAAGGCGAAAGTGATGGCCGGTCGTTAAAGATCGGTGTTTTACCCGGTTGCGAGAACACTGTGTCTTTACATCTTTGTAAACGTTTGAGACGTCGTCTCTATCTTCGTCCGCGCGAACTAATTCCCGTTAAGATTGTCACCACCTCGGCGACGCCGATCGATCGTCATTGTTTATAGATGAGAGCCGGCAACGCAACGTTACGTAGCACCTGCGTGTTTCCACGGAGGGGGTCGCGAAACTTTTAGCCACGCAATACTCGTATACTATGTGCGCTAACTTTATTTATACAGGAGCCGCGCATTCACCCGGACAAATGCTAACAACAAATAGCCCGAATGCCAGAAGAAGAGGCGGTAACCTACCATTATCGTGTGCTCCGACGTCCTCGCGTCGTAGCGTTTAGTCACGCGAACCTTCGAAAGAAAGGGGGGTAGGCATGGAAAAAGCGAAAACGATGTACGAAAGTAATAACGCGCACCAATTAGTTACGAGAGAGGAAAGCAAAAACCCACCCGCTGCCGAGAGAGTACTCGGACGACGTTAATGTGTTTCACTTTTCGAGAGCGCGACGCGATTGATTTCCAGCGAAATTCACGAAGACCAAGGGCGAAATCGAACTGGAAGGCGTTCGCTGGGGAACGAGGGAGGGAAAAAGACGGAGGTAACTCGTAGTTCGGGGCGGAGCACGTCCCTCGCCGGAGCACAAAGCGGCCTGAGGTATAAATTGGTTTGTTTGCCGCGGAGATGAAAGGGGCCGCTAAATGCTATCTTTAAGGTGTCGGATCAACGCAAATGTGGCTGAGTTACTCGTAATTATAGGATACTCGGAGCTCGGACCTACGCTCGGAGCTCGTCCGTTCGCTCGCTCCGCTCGCCTGTCTGCTCTTTCTCCAGGCTGCCTCGTTGCTGCTCGCACTGGCGCGCTTCTCGGTGGACCGCGCCGATTCCTTTCGTTCTCCGCCGATCGGAAGCTCCCGTTCGATCTCCTCTACGCCACTGGCGATGCTCTTTATCTCACTGTTTCCGACGAGATGCTTCTCTCCACGGAGGAGACTGTGGGGCGCTGCGAAGCGGCCGACATTATAGTACAAAATAATAATTCATAAATTATACGCGCCACGTCCGTTTAGTGCGGTGGCTCTCCGCGCGGCTTAAGTATACAGCTCACTGCACGCGAACGAGACGAAGGTCGGGAAATACGCAAAAACTAATCGCTTCGCTCGAGCGGCGGGAGATAGTAGTCAATCGTCCGTCGAATCAATTGTATCGAACGGTAATCGAGCGACAGATCGACACGAAAGAGCGACGACTTACATGACGAGCGCGCACGGCCGGCTTTCATCCTGTGTAACGCCGTAACCGGTAGCGTGCCCGTGTGTAATTTGCATTAATTATCTTCAAACCTCTCCGCACCGTTTGCCGTGAGCATACGATGAGGCTCGGAGATACGGAAAACGATGTATCGCGTATGCAAATAACGAGGAGGAGAAAAGATGAAATACGGATCGAGACGACGGATAGATCATTGAGCGACGTTATCGCGAGAGAATTCGATCGCTGTTGAAAGCGGACAATTTTCTACAACTATTTTCTACAAACATTTTCGCGCACGATGTGAACAAACGTTCCCCGAGATCAGTTCTTACCTACGTATGTTCAATATATAAAGTGCGTCCGGATATACGTTAAGGACATAACGCGTATCGATTATCGTTCCAACGTGTATACTCGTCTGCTTTGAATGTGCGGTTTCGCCGCGGAAGAGATAAAGAGCGAGCGAGAAAGTTAACTCCTCAGTCGTCGCAGGTCGTTGTAGTCGCGTCGAGTCGAGTTAGGCCCAAGTGAGACGAAGTGAGGCGAGGTGAGGCGAGGCGACTCATCACGCTTGTTTTCCGCCTGCCCGCGATTAGCGAGAGTCATCCTGGGGGGCCTTCGCCTTTCGCACCTTTCGTATCCTTTCGAAATGGTTTCTTCGCGCCGGCGAACGAGGCGAAAAGGGATGGACGAAGTGGGAGGCGAGACTCGGCGAGGCAAGGACGGGAAAGTCGTTCGGAAAATCCTGACGTGCCGCCGCGTCCTCTGCTTCAGAAGCGGTGAGTGATGAGTTTGTTTATCAGTTTGTTTATCGGACACGTGTAAACCGCGCGATCGACGCAATTAATAATATATATTAATATTCATGGACCTGTGTGTTTTACGAGCCTTTGTTTCGCGTATCGTGCGATCTTCGTTTGATTTAAGTTAAACACGTTAATAACTACTTAATATAATGAGCGCGCTCTGATAAAGTCAAATGATAGGCTCGAGCGAAATAATTAGCATTTGCGTGGACACACGTACGCACCCAGCGTAACTCTCGGCAAAGTTAAGAAGAAGAGTCGAAAGATCGTCGTAAAGTTAAGACACTTTGCACCTTAAAAAATTAATTCGCGTTTGTTTCCGTATTTATTTTCGCACTCATTACCGGCATTAATGTCGATCGTTCATCTCAATTGTGCAAAAATTGTCTAATATGTCAGACTTTGGCACGCTGTGTTTATATTTTGCTTATTGCTCGAGAGTCTAAGTATTACTTTCAATGGTTGAATAGATTCGCTGGCGTCTTAACGTCGTCGCTACGTTTTCAACGAATAACATTTCAACGCAACCAACGGAGGCATCAAAACAACCGAATCACTCTCTTGACGTATACCTTCATGGAGATACATTGTATACTATAAACCGCAATTTACAACACAATCGAGATATGCGATATATAGGACATAAGTACGTTACGTATCTGGAATTGGCGCGCGAATGAAACTTTTACTAGTCAATTTTACTCCTAACAAAGATTAAAAAAAAAAAAAACTAGTCGAGGACGTTGATAGTATATTTCAGTAGGGCAATAAATTTGAATGCGTAGGAGCGCAAATATTCAAGTAAGAAATAGATTTCCTTGCAATTTCGATATTCAGGTTTCTGTGAAAAAAGATAGAAACGATTGTTGCATAAGGACACGTTTTAGTTTCTACGTAACAATGATACCGCGTTCTTGTCACGGTAAGAAAGTTTCTCGTTACATAAGACTTTCCATTTGCTGTGACTTTAATTTTGACGGGTAGGACGGCCGAAAGTTTCTTCTCGATGCGATGGGTGGCTTCTTCTTGACTTGTTAATCACAGGTCGTATATTTACGGGCATGTACTTATTACAGGACAACTTATGTCGGAATGATATTGCACAGAGCTATATAGATGGAATTCGACTCTTGTCGCGAAACATAGGTCGTGTAAAATAAGCTCACGGAGAGCTGCGCGTCCGAGCGGTAGCGATCCGACGTTCGATCGGACACAGTTTTTACCAAGTCTCGTCGCATTCATCTCACCTTCGCCCGGTAGGTCCCCTATAAATACCAGAAACGCGCGTTTGCCCCGAAGGCGTTCTCGGCCGAGGACGGAGCAACCGTAAAGGACCTGGAACGCTAATTTATAGCTGACCGCCGCAATACCGGTAATCTAATTAGTTTAATGACCAAAAAATATTTCCCGACTCTTTCTTAATCCGAGACAGGTAGCGCCGACCACTCGTCTAGACGCGGCGGCGAATGAGTCAAGGCTTATCCATGAAAGAGAGTTTGATTATTAAATCTCTAAAGGTAAAGACGCAATTAGTGCTGATTTTACTCACACACGATATTTTTTTTTTTTTTAAGAGAAAAACTGGCCGCACGGGAAAACGGTTGAAAGGACGGTGCATTAGCCGAGTCCAAGTTTTCGTTTCCGCGCGCTCGCGTGTCCGAAATTCCGCGTCGACACACGAAACCAGATGCGTCATCGCGAAACGGACAATTACGACGCAACCGATAAAGGTGACCACTTCCTCGAACCCTCCAATCATATTGTCGTCGTGTATCGTTGACTCGTCAAACGCGTCGGCTGATACAATACGCGCCACCGCGAGAGCATAGCCGTCGGTAAGAAAGCACCGGATGTGCGCGAAAGTTCCTCTTCCTTACTCTCGACGAAAAAGCATGCGCTCTCGATTCGATCAATCGAGACGTCGTTGTTCTCCCGAAAAGAAACGAGCACACACATACGCGCGTTGTAATTATCGCTGAGGGGGAAGAAAAAGTAGGAGGAGGCTCAAATCTGCAGGAGAATCGCGACGCCGGCCAACGTCCACTTGGTGGGTTTGTCGCGGGTCTTCAGGTTGAACGTCCAGATATAGGTGGGACCGCGCGTTCGAGTTCGGTACAACGGGCACTCGTACACGTTCTTCGTCTCCTGCTTGTCCTGCGTGATCGCCTTGACGAACACCACCGGCATCAGGGACAGCAGCTCCTTCGGCCGGGAGTCCGCGATGAAGCCGGTCGTCGCGTCCCATCGCGCACCCTCCACGTATAGGCCGTTCACGTAGGCGCCTTCGCGCGGCGCCGCCCTGGCCGAAACTCTCCTTCTTACCGTCTCGCCGGAAAACAATCGATATTTACGCGTCGAAACTCACGTGATTTCCTCCTTCTGCTTCCTGGTTACGTCGCAATGCAAGCACATCTTGTCCAAGGGCCACTCGTTTTTACGGGCGGTCTGCTGCATTATGGCGGTAAGGAAGGACTGCGGATTGAAGAAACCACCCAGCCAGATCGACGATGGCAACTGTGTCGAAGTACAATTTGAGTCGAATTTTTTCAATATTTTTCGTCGTTCGCTTACGTTAAAGTCGGCCGTCCAATTCGACAGCTCGGTGATTCGACTGAGCAAATCCGCGAGCCAGCTGGACAGTCCCAAAGTGGAGGGATAGGCGTATCTGGTCCAAGACGGTGGCACCGACTCAAAGAACAGATGATTCTGCAGATCTTCCATGTCCGCGCTGATCGTGAGCTCGCCCTAGAACCGTATTTCTCGATTGATCGCCTTGCGCGACTTCTTTTGTGGGTGGGATTACCTTCAGACCGAGATCGAGTTCTCCCAGGGATCTTTTCAGTTCGTTGGTCAACGCGTTCATACGCTCGCATTCCTGAAGAGCCACGATGACGAAAGGTGTACGATCTTCCACCTGCGAGTCGCTTACTTTATCATTACCGTTTAACGCTTATCTTAATTCGACAGTTCGGAGTGTTTAACAACCTTGCTCATTAACTCTTGCATATTAAACTGCTCGGGAAGTTTGTCCAACAGATCCTCTATTAGAGCCTTCACCTTGTCCTCTTTCGACAACACGCCGACTGTCGCGTCGACGATGTCCCGCGGTTGCATCTCCCAGATCGTCTTGAACAAATTCTCCGCCGTGCTCGTGAGGAATCCTGCGCGATGGGAGAATTCATTATTCGATTCGCAAGTAAGAGGGATTAAAGCGTGAGAAGGGAACGACTCGCTTTTCCCCCCACGATCGATCGAAGAATTTCACCGATCTCCGCGTTCGGGTGAAGTCCGTATAGCACGGGGCTCTCCGCTGGCAAATAATCCTCCACGTACTGATGATAGCTCGCGTAATCGCCACTGGGTGGCAGCAGAAAACCCGGGGCCAGATACATCTCACCCTCGACCAGTTCCGGCTGGAGATACTCGAGGAGGTACGTCCGACACAGTCTTCGGTCCCAGTCGTCTGTTATGTGACCGCCGTACATGATCTCGCCGAACAAGTAACGTAGATCTTCCCATGGTACCTTGGCGTTGCCCTCGAGATAATTCAACAATACCGACGCACTAATGGTCAAGTCGCCGACATTGAACGGATACGACTGCAAAGATATCATCTTCTCCTTATTGCAATCTATTGGATCACATTTCTCTTTGCATATTTACATTGGCTCGGTAGGTGACGGGCTCTTTAAGATCGCGGCTGTCGATTTTTCATTGTATGTTCAATGACGGGGCTATTCTCCGGACAAACGCACATTTCATCCTCATTAATCCTTCGCGAATATTCGTTTATTATCCTCTCGCGAAATTAAAAATATCACAACAGCCGTTTTCTTATCCGCGTTATCTTACGAGTCGAATCGTTCGAACAGTCAGATTCATGGGTAGATTTATACCGACCCTGTTCCATCCTTGCGCCCCGAATTTTCTGCGCTCGGCTATGGCGGCGTGGTAATAGCAAAGGGCGAAGAGAATAGCTTTGAACTCGGTCTCTTTGCCGCAGGCCTCCAGCGTGTCTTGGCTAAAGTTATCCAGTGCTTTGTGGATATTGGCGCGCATACCCGTCGGCGGTTCGTTGGTGATTTTTATGGCCGATTCCAGTATACCCTGGTATCAATCGCATCGATATATCGGTCGAGCGCCAAATTTGCCGAGAACGTATTTTCGGAAAATAACGCGACGTTTCTTTTTCTCCAGATAGTGAATTCCCGCACATTCGTTGGATAAAGCGAAGGAGGTCGTGTCGTAATAAATCGTGCGTGAGTGAACGAACAATGCGTCACTTTCCGAGCGCGTGTCGGAGCGTTTTTAATACCTGCGGTATTATCGACTCGTGAGGGTCGGGACTCGGTTCCGCGCTAATGTAGAGACGATAATCTTCGTGCGGCTTCTCCGAAAGCTGTTCCATCTTCTTCTCGAGATTCGGCAACCACTTTCTCACCAGATGAACGTTCTGGAGTATAACCCAGTGACCGTTGTGCGCCGAGATGTCCATCGTCTCCTCCGCGACGGGCTCCTGACCTTGTCCCAACGATACATTGTGGAAATTTTGCGCGTCGAACGTGAAGCCGAGCCGCTTGCCGAGTTTCTCCACGTCCTACGGGCGTTCATTCTTTATCGTTTTCCAAATTACTTGATTTCTTTCGAAAGCGATATATTTGAGTTGCATCACACGTACCTTCAAAGGATCGACTCCCGGAGATAGAATAAAAAATACCGGCGTGTTCGCGCACATATCTTGGAACGTTTTCTCGAAGGGTTCCGCTCGGAACTGTATAAATTTGTTGCCCAGCTTCTCTTCCACGAAGCATCTGCGTCGTTGGAACGCATTAATGTCGAGAGGTAAAAATTCGAGCTCCGGATATTACGACAAATTACCGTATAGCATAGACCATTCGATCCAGTCTCACGCATCTCATTATGCACAATCTCTGGAAGGCCGTTTTATTTTTCCAATCTTGAGGAAATTTCTCCCTCTCCGGCGTTTCCGACTCGACAAACTTCTTCCATCTTCTCGCGGCACCGTCCATGTCGCGATCCAGATTGTGGAAATTTTCCATACCGCTCAGATACTTGACGCCACCCCAGCCAACGTTACTGAGAAAGTCCACTGGACTCGTTAGATCCGGCAAGTAAGGGAATCGCAGGAGAAAGTCCACTTCGACTTGCTCTATCTCCTCCGTTTGCAATAGGATCTGTAAACCGTAACGTTCGTCCGCCTTACTATACACACACGGTCGACCAAGGTTACCTCTTCCGACGCGTACTTTAAGATTAGATAGCGCGGAAGGATTTGAGTACCTGAAGAGTCAGCTGGCACAAAAATATGAGCTTGTCGCTCTCGAACAGTCCTCGGCTGGTGTACGTAAAAACCAAATACGTGACGCTGTCGATCAAACTGGCGACGCGTTTACCAAGGATGTCCGCCGGCTCCGCAAATTTAATGGCGTTCTGGAAGACCACGCTGAACGCCTTCAGAGAAAATTGGTACAGCATGTTGATCTTGTTGAGATCGTTAAGGATGAAGTATAGGAGGCTGGCCCTGGACGCCACGGGCCGGTAGGACTCCCGCGCCTCGTCTATCCTCGTAGCGGTAACCTTCGCCTCGATCGCCTTTCCCTCGATCTCGCTGGCCGTCTTCTTCGTAGTCTCGAGGTTCACTACGAGGGCGACGTCGCTCAGTATGTCGGGACCCGCCGACGACAACCTTGATAAAAAAACAAAAGGAATACGCTCGAGCGAGACAATCGCTTCTATTCTTAACGTTTGAAGGATAGCACGACCGGTTCAACCCGTTACGCACCTGTGCAACAGATCGTCCTCCAACGCCTTCAGCGTGATCTTGAACGTGTTCTGCTGGGTCGTGAGCTCGGCTTTGGTCGCTTCCAAATCCGGACGCTCCGCTTTCACGACGGCGCCTAATAGCTGCTCCTCTAAACCGTCTTTCGTAACCGTAAAATTGATGAGCGTAGTTTGAGCTTGCATCTCCGGCTTGTAATGGGGATTCGCCAGTTTCGTTTGCAGGATGAGATGGAATCGCGGGTCGTAATACACCTCTTTGTCTCCTACCTTGATGGCCCTTGGTAAATCGCAAGGTCAATTTTCCTAGCTGGATAAATCCTGGTTGAGAGAGAGAGAGAGAGAGAGAGAGAGAAATACCTTCCCCTCTTGATCAAAACTCGAGCCAGGATCGGCTCTAAAACAGCGTCGACCGTCTCCACGATGCTCTCCAGCAGCACCACTCGGCCATTCACGATGCCGTGTTCGATTCTGTCGAGATAATTCTTGTCAGTCAAGCGCAGCACCATCAGATCGTCCGCGTATTTGTTCTTGATCCACCTGATCCCTTGCAACTGCGGGTCGATCAACAGCGGCCATCTGGAGGAGTTGCTGAGTATCGTGGCGTTTTCCGTGGACATTCTGTCCGTGGGTAAACCTGCGCGCGTCACGCTATATTTAATACTCGCGTTTCCTCGCGTCCGGTGAGCGCCTCTCACCGTCGTTATTCCACTGGGCGATTTTCGCGTCGTCGGTCATTAAAGACAGCGGATCCAAGTCGGGTGTGCGCGGTATCGGCACTTGCAGCTTGTCGAGGAACGGTAACCAATGTAAATTCATGAGATCCACTCTATATTTCCTCGTGAAGCATCCCATGTAAGAAATAAACGCCGTGACGAGCAGCACGTTACCCGGCAGAGTAATTCCGGACTTCTTCAATCTGGTTTTCATCGTAAACGTGTTTAGGAATCCTCCGTCGGGTAAAGCGCGGGAATCGTTATTATATCTCAGCGAAACAAGTGTTTTTTTTTTCTTTAAGCAGGATATCGTACACTTGCACGGTCTCGGCCCAGCGAATGTTCTCGGACGCGAGGCCGTTTACCAATCGATTCGCCAGATTGATGGTAAACGCGGTCGCTTCCGCTTCGTCCTGACACTTTTGCTTCGCTGCCAGAGCCACGCTCATCTTCTCGTCCAACACGTCCAGCACCTTTTGAAGCTCCTGAACGAGATAATATATCGCGCGATAATTAGTCCAGCGACACACAAGGTAGAAGCCTTACCGTCAAACGACTTCTCAAGGAATTCAATTTGTCCATGGCCGTCCTCAGCTCGAAGTTCGCCTGAGCGAGCGCCGCTCTCAGAGGTTTCACGCTCTCGTTGATGTAATGGAACACCATGATGTTTTTCACCCAGCTGCAGAGCCCCGCCGCCGCTTGCGATTTCGAGTAGACGAACTCCGGGTCGAACTCTGCGATTCGCCGCGCCGCACTCTGTGAGTCGAGAATTTCAACGGCGCGCGCGTTTTTACCTTTGTCGGTGATGTAAGGCTGAATCGCCTTCACGACATCCGGATGTATGTTCTCTTTGTCGTAATTGCGCAACTGCGTTAGAAATCCGTCGATTGATCCCATTACCACTCTGCAAGCCTTCCAGCTCCTGTCCTTCGGCACTTTACCCTTCGGCGAGAACAGGACGAGCACGGCCTCGGCGACTTTCGCCACCGCTTCCGGCGGGGTCCCGAACGATTTCAGTTCCGTCAAGTTGTTCTGCGAGCGAAACGAGGATCGTTCTCGAGATTTCAACATTTTACGCGATATCCATGTTCACCTTGTTCAGGGTATCGAGCGCTGCTTCGGCCTGTCTCACCGCCGGCTCGGCGCGGACCAGGTCTTCGTCGCAACGCCTTTGATTCTCCGACACGGTCTCCTTTATCTCCGCCACCCTCGCTTCCTCCTCGGACACTGAACATTTCCTCGTTATTCCCTCGCCTGTTATCACCTCCGCTCTCTAATCTTACCGATAGTTTTCTCCGCCTCCGCTTTCGCGTTTTCCGCTCGCACTTCGACCAATATTTTGTCGGCTATCTCGTTCTTCTTCTTCAATTCGATCTCCTGAGCGGCCAGCACGATCTTCAGCTCGTCGACCTAAATAGAATAGTTTGGAGAAACTCGCGAGAGACTGAGGGGAAGACGAGCTACCTGAACGGAACAAGACTCGAGCTTGATCAATCCATCAGTGAGACGCGAGATCATCGCTGTCAGGTCGTGAGTCTTCTCCGTCAGCAGCTTCGAGTACAAAGAGATCTGCTCGAGGAACGACTTCGGCGTCGTGTAGTTGTATCTCCTCTCGTTTCGCAGATATATCTCGGACGTGTGGTTCACGCTCGTGTGAACGTACGACATGAAAAGCGACGCGGACATCCGGTATTCAGCCGGTAGCTCCTCCAGCTCCTGCGAGCAAAAGGACGATCGTTCGTGTGCGATACAATATGTAAATATATTCAGTACCTCGAGGAACGTCGCCGACACGGATTCCAGAGCCTCCTGTGGCCAGTCCTGAAACCAGTCGATCGCGGTGCAATTTACTATCGCGGGGAACTGCCTGGCTCTTTTCCGTAGAGTCGCCCCGACCGGCGAGAAGCACAGGACGCATCTTAATTGCGTTCGCACGCGCTCGATGAAGAATTTCCAGCAGTTCTCCTTGGTGTCGATCGCGCCGGTTTGCTTCACCTGAAGCATCTTCAAATTAATTCTTCTCAAAAACACACATTCGTCCCGTCTCACCTCGTTGCGCACGGCGTCGACGATGCCGTCCGCATCTTCGTCGGTGAATAATTCCGCAATCTCCCCGGACGCCAGCATATCGTTCACCACGACCAAGAACTTTTCCTCGGCTACTTGAGAATCGCTCATTAAGAAGGTAACACCGATATCCTTGACACCGGCCTTCAGATACAACACGGCCAAGTCGGCTCTCAGTTCGTTCAGCGAGTAATCTTTGCGCAGCTGTACTTGAAACACCTGTGCGTCTTTGCTGAAGTAATGGGTTCGTGCGAAATTGACACGCTTGCTTACCTCCAACGAGGAAACGAAGGAGGCTAGGCGAGATAAGGACTGCTTGCCGCTACCACCTACGCCCACCAGAAGCGCGTTGCCTCTCGGTGCCTCCAATATTCTGTTGATACGACACACGTGATGCACCGCGTCCTCGAACAATACCAGATTCATCGCGGACACCTGCGTAACAACAGCGCGCTCGGTGACGCTCGTTTACGTACAACGATGCTCATTTACCAGCTCGTTGTAATTGCGCAGAGCGTCGTCCAGTGATTTCACAAGTTGCGTCCAGTCTTTAACAGGCGCGTATTTCGGCTCGCCGATCCCATCCGCGAAGTGGCAGTATATCAATGGCTGCTTCAGTTCATTTTCGTCCAGTTCCTGAACGCGTCGATCGAACGAAAAAGAATGAGAAAAGTGGTAAAAAAATGATTTTATAAATAACGTACAGGTATATTCTTGCGAAGCGCCTCGAGCAACAGTCGATCGAACATTCTCTGATCCTCAAAGTTCACCAATTTGTCGCGATATACCCGCGTCGCTTCGTGAGCGTAAAGTCTGACTATGTTACTCGGAAGTGGCAGGACGTCGCCGTGGGCGAACAGCATTCCCTGCGTGTGAGAAATATGAAAAATCGCTCCTTCTCTCTCGTTGAGAGTCTTACTTGGAATATATTGGTCAAGTCGCGCAAGTTGAAGATGTAATGGAACTTGATGACCGTCGGTAGGAAGGTCGCGGATATCTTGTCGTGGAGGTACAACGCGGCGTTTATCAAGGGAACCGCGAATTTTTGTACCGCCGGATTAAACTTGGTTCGCGGGTCCGTCACGTGCTGTTCCAGGATCTGACTGTATATCGTCGTGAGCGCCTCGGCTTGCGGGAAGCTGACAAATCGATTTCGCGATGTATAGAATGAAGGAAATCTCTTCTCTTTCGTTCGAATACCTGACTGCGAATACGGCAAAGTGTCTCTGTAAACGCGGATCTATGGTGAAACTTCCCACGGTCGGGTTCATGCAAGATACGTATTGCGTATTGTGAATCTCCTTCAGCGTCAGCTTCGTTCGGTCGTACCTATATCGGAACGTATAAATCCACCGCATTTACGTAAAATCGAACGAATCTATTACCAGTGATTATAATCGATATGTTGCCTGATGAGAGTGTGAGGCTGCACGGTGCCGTAAGTATCCACTTCCGGCATATTCATGTCGTCTATGAAATATATGAGAAGTTTTGTGCCCGGTGGCCCGTAATTACGTCCCGCCTTCTTCTCCAAATGTTTTTCCAGCATCTTCTGCAACGTATCTTTTCGAACGACCAATATGATCTTTCATTAGACGACATGCGATGTCGCGTTTATTATTTGCGCACCATACCACGGCTCCTCGAATTCACAAATTTGTCGAGTTACAACGACGAATTACACGCGTTAATAAATAAGCCAAATTTTCGCTTTTCACGACTGCAAAAATCATTTTCGTTCCTAATCTATACTTACCCGACGTAGTGTAGAAATTGAAAGGGACGTTCGCGACATTGTAAGTGTCTGGCAAATTCGTCAATTTGTCCGCCATGATGACGCTTTTTCCGCAGCCCGCTCCGCCCACCAACATCACCGGGACACGCTTCTTCACCAACAAATCCAGGAAAAAGCGCAGACGCGTTGTCTCCCCGGTTGGCACCAAAGCTGACTGCATTAAACGTTTATCTTTCGTTTGATTTCTTCCGTTACTACTTATTTTCTCCGCAATTTCTCTTTGTCATTTCGATGTTTGCAAACCTGAAGCGGAATATCCGAGTCCAGCGCGAAGAGGGCAACTTTTTCGGTCCAGGGTACCAACTTTTTTGTCTCCGGTTCTATAAAGTAATTGAATACGTTGCCACCCGCTGGAAACTTGACGGTTTTGAACTCGTTCTGCCACCACTTGCTGAATTCGTTTCGCCAATCTATCAACTGATCTCGAAACATTGCGGAACCAAACGCCCAGATGCAGGCGAATGCAAAATACAATTCGTACCTGAAACGTGAACGCTCGGCTTTTATCGACTTTCAAGCACTCTCGCAGAAGAATCTCATTCATTACCATTCCTTCGGACACTCCGGCGGCACGTTCTCTTTGGTTAAAAAACAGTCGAGCAAATGACAAAGCGTTTCTATGTGACATATTTCCGGTAGAGGAGTGATCTTCTTGAACTTGAATTTTGTCACTTCCAGCAGAGGTGGTACGTACTTTTCGAAGAGAATCGACAGATTAGCGCGTTCAGAATGATCTCTCGTTTCTATCCAACTGGTTACGAATCTGCGGGGAAAAAGTTCTCAGCAAAATTGTTGCTCGCAAATAACGGATATTTATCCCGATTAGTTTGAGAAAAATGAAATTTCCTCACGGACTCCAGCCCAAATCCTGCGGATTGATGTACAAAATCCCCGCTCTGGAGACTGTCGCCGGCGTGGCCGTCCTGAAATAAAGAAGATGAGCGCGCGCGCAATATGTGGATCGGGCGTGCGAACGAAAGATCACCGTAAGTTGGAAACTTCGAACAGAAGACGCATGTGTTTCGTCAAGGCGATTCTCTCGTTACTCGCCAACGTGAGGACTTTGTTGTCATCCATGACCGTGTTGAGCGACTCGATCCACATCGGGTCTATGTCACCGTCGAACACGATCCACTTCGGGCCGTCGCCGGCCATGTTGGCCTGCTCCCTCATTAACATGGAGAACAACCTGCAAAAGTAGCAATAAGAATAGAAAGTTGTACGTGCGAGCGAGCGTTGAAAATTGACGGGTGCGCGCGCTGTCTACGAACCCGTCTTTCCATTCCCTCGTTGCCGGATTAATGACGCCAAATAACTCGTCGTTGGTCACCGCCTTTGGGTTCAGATCGTTGTAGTACGGCTTGCGTTTTTGGCTCGAATACGTTCTGTTAAGCGTTTTCCAGACTTCGGTCTTACCGGTCCCGGCGAGGCCGACGATAAAGACCGAGTGTCGAACGTGAAATAACTCTTCCAATTGTACCACCTGGAGAAAGCTTTCTCTTACGATCGTCAATTCAAGGCGAGCGTGCCTTTCATACCTTCAGAATGAATCCATCTTCTGGCTGCATCTTCAAGTCTAGAGCCGCGAGTTTGACCGTCTGTTCGAATTCCAGGTATCTTCTTCGCGGCACGTCCAACGCGGGAAATAGATCTCCTGGAAGAAAATGCTTTAACTTTACAAGCAAGAGAACGCGGAAACTCTCCTCACCTATCAATCCCATGAACACGGGAACATCATCGGTCACGATTTTCGGCGTGTTGAAATCTCTCAGAGCTCTCATCAGGACCTGGTCCTCCGGTCGTTCCTTATCATCGCGTTTCAACTTTCCAGCGACGACCAGGACGGACTTGATGGCCCTCAAGCCCCAGTCGTAATGGTCCTGCTTGGACAACAGTTCTCGGCACAACGTGTACAGAGCGATAAACTTTCTCGCCAATAATCTAGCCTCTTGGAAGCCCTCGGCCACCAGCATGATCTCGCAAATTAATTCAAAGTCAGGCACCACCATAGCGCAGGGCCTGTCAAGTTATTCGAACGTTCATTGCTTTGCTTCGACGGGGTTAAACGCGTTAAATCTTTACCGGAATAGCGTCTTCAAGTTCTCAGGTAATTCCGTTCTACCGGCGTAACCGGGATTCATCGTAATGAATATGCCGACTGTGTGCACGATATCGAGCTCCGCGCCGAAGAACAGGAATGTTTTCTTTCGGCTCTTCACCCCATCCAGAATGTATTTCACTTGCACGGCCACGACCGACAGCACCTCGACGGAAATCCTGTTGAATTCGTCGAAGCAACCCCACGCACCGGTTTGCGCCAGTCCCTTGTATATGTTGCCGCACGACTGTGTGAGAATAATAAATCGAGGGAAAAGGCTCTTTTCCGGGCCACGAGGGACAAACAAAATGTACCTTGTAATCCATTTGCTCGGAGCAGTTGAATACGTAAACCATTTGTCCGAGGGTTCTGCCGAGATCCTTGGTCGTCTCGGTTTTCCCCGTTCCGGCGGGCCCGGCCGGTGCTCCGCCCATTATCAGATGCAACGATTGCGTCAGCGTAATGTAGCATCTGTCCGTCAGCGGCGTAATTACCAGCCGTGGCACATTGCCCAAGTACTCGTGAGCGTACACGAAAGACGCGTCGCAAATGTTGGCGACGCAATCTTCCGATTTATCGTCCCACCTACGAGGCGAAACGATTTGTTTGTTTTTTTTTCTTTTTTTCTCGTTTATCGCGCCTGTCACAACCTGTGCCTCAACTGCGACTGCCACTGGAAGCTGGACGAGCTCTCCGCTCGGATGGATATTAATTTGCCGACCACGTCGCGCGCGTGCACGTCGATGGTGCAAATGGTCATGATCTTCCGCCGGTCGTTCTCGTCGAGCTCGCCGCGCAAAATCGCGATCAGCGTGTTCAGCTGGCCGATCTGCTTCTTCTGGTAATCTTTGAGCGCATTCTCGAATCCCTCCTCGAGCCGTGCGAACGCCATGTTCACCTCGGTGGTCCACCAGATCTGGGTGCCACACAGAGCCGGCTGCGCCTCGTGATCCAGGATCCAGAGCTCGCGGGGCTTCTCGTCGTACGAGGCGACCGCCTGGCCGAAATGATGTCGCACGGTTCTTCGCATCGCGTCGGTAACGCGATTCAACCAGATCTCAACCTGGCGTCAACAACGATAGACGTGACTGAAATTTCGACACACACACACACACACACACACACCTTTCCGCTGCAGTCGCACGTCCCGTATATGGCCATTTCCTCGCCGTCCTTCGCGATCATCCCGTTCGCGTGCTTCGTCGCTTTTCCTCCTTCCATTTTCCACGTGAGACTCGCCAACGAGTCGTACAACTTGGGCAAGTGCTTGCAGACCATCTCCGGATTGTTCCCTGTTGTTGTTGCGATTCGACCGATCATTGTCGCGGGGAGAAGGAGAGGGGGAGAAGATGTGTTTACCGTTGCTCAGTATGTTGAGTAGATCCGCGGACGAGATAAAGTAGAAGCGCGGGTAGGCCAGTCTCTTTGTCTCCAGGTAATCGGACAGCGCCTTCTCGCAGATGCTCAATTGCCTGTCCAACTCCTCCAGGCGATCCAGCAGTCTCGGCTTGTTCGTCGACTTCACTACGTTCAAGTTAATCGACACTTCTCTCAAGAGATCCTTCAATGCGGGGAAAGAACCGTGTTTAATCCGGAGTATGTATTCGTTGCAGTCGAAGTAATCTACACCTTGAAATCCTTGTCTATCTTCTCGAAGCGCCTCGTCTCTTCCGGCAATTGACTCCTTATATCCTCCGAACCGATGAAGATACTCTCCAAGTACATCCAAGCGCGTTGCACGTGAAACCAGGCGTTGATCGCGGCGTCCGCGTTACTGAGCTTCTGTTGCCAATCGGTCACTTCGCCGAGGAAGTAGGCTACATATCTCGAGTCCAGCATACTTTGCAGTTGCACCTGCACCATCACGGAGATTCGTCTCTTTTCTCCGCTTCGAAAGATCGAATAACGTTTACCTGATTCTCCTCCAGCGTCTCGATCGTTTCTTCGTCTATTTTCAGGACGTTCAGCTTGGTGCGCTCGTGCACCTCCTTGCCGAACTCGAGAGTGTCCCACGTGTTGTGAAGCTCCTTGAGAACCTTCTCCATGTTCATTTCTTTAACCGCCCTGTCCACCGTTTCTTTCACCTCTTCCTCGTATTTGTGAAGCTCCAATTTCAACAAGTCCTCCAAGGTGGTCTTGTCGTCCATCGTGAATTTTACCTGTAGCGTTAATCAACGGTTAGAGTCGTACGAAGCGAACACACGAAGTTAGCAATTTACGCACTCGAGTTTCGGCCATGAGCTGTTGCCAGTGTCTGTCTCTGATGGCGGGATTTTGCAGTTCCGAAACTGCCCTTAATGACGACATCATGTTCCGCACTTGCTCTTCCATGTGTATGTACAAGTCCCAAGTTCGCGCCTCCTTGTCCAATTCTGAGATGATACGACTTTTTCTCTCCGGTCGGCATCTAAGAACCGAACGCTAGCCGACGAGATACTTACGCCTCAATTCCCGAATCAATCTTTTACATTCTTGATCCATCCCTTCGACGTCTATCTTATTCCAGTACGTCGTCTTCCACTCGTCCAGATTCGACGTTACGATATTCACGTAATCCCACAGATTTTTCAAAAGCCTCAGCTCTTTTCTGCCGAGCTTGATTTGTTTAAACTCCGGCACCTGTTGCTCGAATATATTCGCTTGATCATGCAACTCGCACAATTTCTTCTCGAACTCTACGATATCTTTGTTGATGTCGTCCAATTTCTCGTACACGTTAGTGCAATCGAAGCTAGGTAATCGAAATAAATTAAGATGCAAGACAGACTAGGAATTATTCCGTTGATTTGCCAAAATTGCTGATTCGACAACAAAGAAAGACGCGTAAACATACACTGAGAAATAAGTATAATTCGTAGCTAGATTTTTCTTCTCGGTGCAGCCTACCTGAACACGACGTTCTCGCGAAATTCCGCCAGATACTTCTGCTGCTGGAAATCGTAATAATTGAGACGCTTCTTCAGCAGCTCGATCTGACGCGCCATCAGGGGATTCACGATCTGCTTCACCTGCGCCGCCCACTTCTTAACCGTCGCCCATTGCTCCGGCAATTCCGCCAGCCAGACATACGTTTCCTCGTCGAATTGAACTTGGTACTGCCTGAGAAGATCTATAGTCGCCTGTGCGATCGTTATCTCGTGAGTGAGCGGCTGATTGTCGCGAAAGTTTCCGACGATTATTCTTACGTCGGTCGGTTTATTATATCAATTATTACGAATAAGAGAAAGGACGCGACTACCACCTTGATAGGCTCCCACATGTCGTCAATTTGGTACTGTCGATCTCGAACCTCCTTCAGATAATATATGGTATCTAGCAAGTCCTCGTAATCGTCCGCTGCGACCGGTTGCATAAATTTCTTCAGAGCTTTCGTCAGAAATTCGTTGAGATTTCCGAGTCTGTGCGATACGTGTTGTTCGTTGAGACGTTGAGATTAAAATCGCGAGGAAAAAGGATTAACATACTCGCTGTTGACACGATCGATGAGATACGTCTTGAAAGTATTGGTCCACTTGCAGATTATGTTCAGCAGAGCTTGCTTGAATGCTCTCATATCTAATCGCAACCAACGTAGGAAGACCGTTTCGTTCTCGAGCGCGTTGCATTTTCCATAAAGTTCCACAAAGTAGTCGATCTCTCTCTTGAAGTCGCACAATTGCGGCTTTCTCTCTCTCAGGTGTTCCGAGTCTTCAGCCACCATGGCCTTTTCTTTGTCCGTGAGAGCACGGCCGAATCGTAAGAACAAATTCAAATATTCCTGTTTGTCGTCCAGCCATAGCCAGGCAAATTTGTCAAAAGTCTGAAATTCGGGAGACATCACATTGGTTCATCGCGTAGAACAATTTATGCGATGAAACGATCATGGAGTTCTCACAATGATGTATTCCTGTGCTTGCACCAGACCCAGCTTGATTCGATTACACGTCTCCTCGAGCATGAAAACGATACCTTCTTCTTCCGCTAAGTCGTGCTATCGCGAAGCGTTATACGATTATTATAGTATTACACGGCGAGTCGAAAGTCGGTGTACGTCCAATTTTCGACTCGTTTACGTACGTGTTCGACAAAAGATTCGCGCGCGCCTTTTACCGAGCACCCGGTATACGGGGACGTACGCCGTAATGCTCCGTCGCGACGTCCGGATTCACGCGCGGCATCAACGTCCCCATTCTCATCATGTCGAGCAACAGACTCTCGAAGAACGCGTAGAAGCCTTCGGGATCGTCCGGGTCTACCGCAGGATGGAAGAGGATGTTCGGTGGTTGGAGCGACAATTGAATCTCGAAAAGAGGCGACACGTTGCTCTCCGGATCGGTCTCGTCGAGCAGGTAACATATGCTGGAGACGTTTCATCGTTTCTTTTCCGCCGGTATTACGATATCGATAATCGATCAAGTTGCATATACCTGCTGGAAACGGCTTGGATCAGAGCTTTCGAGATCGAATCGTCGACGTAGGCGAGGTAGGGCCTCCACTTGATCTGAGCGACTTGCTCGCTCGTTAACAACGATATTTCGGTATCATCTTTGCCGACTCTCTCCTTCTCTTCCTCGATCCTACAACGATAACGTACGGATGTAAACACACGGCTGACTCGAAGGCTGAAAACGATCCGTACCTCGATTTCTCCGCCAGTGGCCGTTTCTCCGCGTTGTCTTGCTCCTCGAGTATCTCGAGCGTCACTGTGTGAACATGTATGCGAACATAGTATGCTGCGAAAAAGCAGACGAATATATTTTACCTTCGTCCAGCTCGTCTCCCTCGTACATCGAGTCGGGCAGCAGATCGAACAACAGTTTGTAATTTTCGTTCAAAACTCGACTCAACTCCCTGACGGCTTGCAAGATCTTGTCGTATCGCTTTTGAAAGGCTTCGTCGCGTTCAGCCACAGCGAGCAGATTCTCGTCCTTGAGATCCTTACGCTGCAGTATCGGCGACAGCGCCCACGAGTAAATCATTCGCATCAATGCGGCGATGTTCCCTTGAGCGCGAAAGATTCGCGAGTGTAACTTCCGCACCAACGCCAGCAAATTGCCGATGTATTCCGGCACCTCTGCTCAAACGCGAGTCCAACTTTTATTATCTGTCGACGTTCATGTATCGCGCTACTTTACCCGGAGAGCTCCAATCGTAGGTCTCCTGGCCGACGCGAATCAACTCGTCCACCTTTTCGATCTCTCGCCTCACCAGCTCAAACTCCACGGACGAAGTATAAGTTCTGATCCAGTTGTACCTGCCGTGTGAAGAGTACAAACGCGTGAAGAGAGATACAGGCCGCGCCGAGACAGGCTCGCTCACCGTTGCACAATCGAGCTGAGATTGTAGGTACTCTCGAAGAAGTACTGCGTTTTATAATAGAGCTGAATCGCTTCCTCGGGCAGATCTGTCCTCTTCATGATAATCATGTAACGCGTCTCGCGCAAGATCGCCGTCAGCTCCGGGTCGAAGTTTACATCGAGCAGCTGGTTGTCGCGTATCGTTAACAGGCTCTTCGACAAATGAGTGTTGCTGGTGTCGGGCACTTTATCCGCCCAGTTTGTGAATATCTCGTGCTCCATCGCGTCCAGGAGCGACTTGAGACAAAAGTATGCGCTCGTTTTTCGAAGTTACGTTTATAGGAAAACAAGTGTAGAAAATCATTGACAAAATGACGAGCTAGCGTGTACACTGGATTTCACTACGGTTTGAACAATGATGAGAAAAACAATTTTCAAGGATACACAGTTAAAAAATGGTCAGGCTAGAGGAAATTCATCGAATAAATATTTCTATATCGAGATGAAAGAAAATCGATCGACTCGAGTTGGTTCTGCGGAATGTGTTACCTGCAGCTGATCGTACTTGGGCTTGATGTCGCGCGCTATTTTGAGATTTACCAAAGGATGATCCAGCAATTTCACGCTTTGCATCGGATAATCGATCCGTTGTCGCAACTGCCTCAACATACATAACGCACTTGCGACAGGTGGAAAGTGTCCTCTCTCGATTTCGTCGTGATCTTTAAAGGCGCCGTCGAATATGACCTGGAAAGATCAAAGGTAGCGAAAAAAGTCCATCGCTGATCGTACTGAACGCTACTTTAGTGTGCGAGCGTTTTAATTTTTTTCGCAACCGATTATTCGTACGACAGTTGATATTCCGGGGATGAAGAAACTTCACCGTCGTACTTTAATATCGTCGAAACGTTCGTGAATTCTTTGCAGCAGTTTCTCGTAGTTGTGCCACAATTGCGCCATGACGATCGGCCGATTGCCCATCGAGCCTATAATCCACATCAATTTGAACATAATCTCCGTGTTATGGCACTCGGAGAACGCCCGATCGAATATACTAGCCAGTTCTCTGTCAAACTCCTCCATCTACGACGAGCAACGACGAGTATAGAAACAGCTGGATCGGGGGTGTCGGGGGTATACCTTCGCTAAAAAGGAAGTAACATGATCGGTGAATCGCGTGTCTTCCGCCGCTAAAATGTCGTACTCAAGCTCTGCGAATTCATTGTAAATCCTGACAAATTTCTCATGGATATCGTAGATCCTCGAACACAACGTTCTTCCTTTCAGTCCCGCGAGTTCCATCCTCTCCAATTTGAAATACTCTCGCGCCGTCTCGAACAATATCTGTACGGGGGAAATCCCCTCGCTCTTACGTCTCGTGCGAGATAAAACAGCGGGGGAAAGCTGGAAAAGTTCACAGACCTTTATCTCTCCCAGACGTTTCTGAAAGTCTGTTATTCCTCCGAATATCAACTCGTCGTGAAAGTTCCATAGGATTGGCTCGCTCGGCGGCTTGAAGTAAGTGTCCAGTTTAGTCCGAAAAGTTTCAAACATTTCCACATAGTATGTCAGAACGTTGATGACGTGCTCCAGACGCGTCAGACTGTCTCCAACGTCATCCGCGAACAGGGTATTCTGATCCAAGTATTTCGCGGCCTGCAAAGCCGCTGGTCAGCTGGTAGCCGTAGGACAATTTGATCGTTCGAATTGTACCTCGCTTATCAGCAGATTCGATATCTCGACCAATAGCGTGATGATTCGCGTAGAGGTGCAGTAATACTTCGAATTCGACCACAACAGGCACACGCAATGCAGCAACGGCTTCAGCTTCATCTGTATATCTTTGAATCCGGTATTTTTTATGTCCTCGAAATGCGGCTCCAAGGCTTTGAGATAAGAGCACACGTCGCGCGCCTCAATCACCGCTAAAATCCACGGATTCGTCGAAGGGACGGAAAGGAGGGGATTTTCAGTTTTACAGAACAATTGAGATTGAATTGTGTCGTGTTACTAACCGGCGATAACGTTCCTCAGGAGAGTCTTGAAACACGCCGAGTAAGGACTCTTGGTCAGCTCCAAAATAGACGCCATTTTTTTCACTCGGGGATCCCTCATCTGGTTGTAAATGGATTCGACGTTTACGAGCCGCTGACGCCAAAACTCGATTTCTGAAAGTTACGAATGTTCTCTCCTCCTCTAGTTTTGATCGGAAAAAGAGATTCGAGGGAATACCCGCGCTCGGTTGCGGATGTTTATCGATCAGGAAGACGCGCGTGCTCTCCTCGTGAAGCGTGTCACCGATCTGCGTGCACCATTTCATCACGATCGCCTCTATGTCTCTTCTTAAGCGAATATCGACCTCGGTCCCGCCGCTTTGTTGCGTCTTCAGTTCCTCATCGAATATTCGCTCGACGCCCATCGGCATCGGTAGCAACGTTTGTCCCGTCATCTTACCCCTGAGCTGGAATCACCGCGACGTTTTCCCCAAATCTCACAAGAAAGTGGAAATATAATTTATGCAAGCCGAGTACAGGTTGTAAGCGAAATTATTATTGCGTTTATCACACTGAAGAGGTGTCTGATAAGTTTGTTTTTATCGGCCTGCATAAATTATATATATGTTTCTTTGCGGATCGAAATGTTGTACCTGACATATTACACCGCGGAGGTTGTAGACGTGCTTCTTCACGTCCTCGCCGACCACGCACGGCCAACCTTTATGATTCTTCGGATTCGATAGTATCGGTACGTAAGCCTAGCCACGGAACATAACGGTCAATTCCTTGCCATGGGTAAGAAGCAAACGATAATCGCTACCTCCTCGACCAAAACCGACAATTCCTCGATAGGTTTCGGTGCCATATCGCCTGGCATAACGACATCCCTGTAATTTTCCCTGGTAATCTCGACGGGACGCCTCTTTACGAAATACGACGTCTTCGTCCGTGCTGCCACCGGTATCTCGAGAAACGGTATCAACGCACCGGCCGGACTGAATTGTATCGTCAGAATCATTTCCTCCGGTGTGTCCAGGAATCTCACGATCGTCTCCTAAACGCGTTTGTATTTGAAAATACACGATCCGTGTTAATTCGCTCGGATAACGAAAATTGATTAGTTTCTCGGAAACAAATTATAATTATGTGGTATGCTCGTGTGAACAAACTACATACAATTACAGAATCGCATCGCTCTAGTGAACAAATTGTTTTTTTTTTCAAGCATTCACGTTTGAACGAATCGATCGAAGAAAAGCGAGATCGCACCTTGAATTCCTCGTTCGTTAACATCTTGAGCCATTTGTCGGCTTTAATTTTTCTCGAGAGCACCAAATATCTGTAAATGTATTCGAGCCGTTCGTCGTCCTCTTCTCTCTTATCGGCCATTTTTATTTTAACAAATATAACAGTGTTCACGTGAGGGAAATGTCTCGTTATTCAATTGAACGAATTGAACGGCGGGAAAGTCAACGACGGAATGAGAAAATCACGGAATGTTCACGACATATTAGAGAGGAGGGTGGGATAGGTAGAAAAGTATAAAATACGCTTCTTCCGCGCAATGACTAGATTGTCGCGACGATCCCGAAAGTGTCTACCTCGGCCAGACCTGCCTCTCGATCCACTCGAGATAGGAATACACCGCCGTATAAACGCCCGGTACGGGTCCCCCGCAGGTCTGGCCGAACGCAGTGATTCCCACGACGCTGTGACTCGGCCCGGCCAGCATGAGCAAAGGCCCGCCGCTGTCTCCTTGGCAGGCGTCCGCCCTTCTCGTCTCGTTCGTGTCCAGCGCACACAGCATACTCTCGTCCAGGCCACGAGGCAATTTGTTGAAGTCGTTGAACGATTTGGCGCACGACTCCCTGTCGACTAAACTGCAAACGCCAACAAGTGTGTGAAAACGATGACGAGAAAGAAGACTCGGGCGTTACCTGAGTCCCGGCGTCTTCATCAGCTTGTTACTCGGGCCCTCGTCGAAATTGGTAATTCCCCATCCGATGACGATGAACGACACGTTCGCCGACATGTCCATGCTGGTCAGGGATTTCGTTTGTATACAAATCGGCTTGACGTTATTCCCCATGCGCACGGGCGCCCGTAGTTTCAAGATAGCCACATCGTGGTAATTGGCGCTGCGCTTGTACCACGGGTGCGGTATCACGTCGCTTACGGGGATTCGTTGCGCGTTGTCGCTCCTCAGGTCCTCGCTGCCGATCCGCACCTGTGTGGCCAAACGAGATCTCATCCCCGCTCCTCGTCTCGATTTTGACTCCGACCTTGAACCCGAGACCTACCTCGATCGGTACTTTCTCCTGTACGTTACTCACGCAGTGAGCGGCGGTGAGTACGTGTTCGGAGGATATCAGCGTGCCGCCGCAGCTGTACCTCACGTCTCCCGGATTGTCGTCGTCGTCCCGATCTTGGTTCTCATAGCCCAGGGCGACTATGTACGGGAATTCTCCTTGTCCGGCTGGCGTGCCACTCCATATGTGGAATTGCACATCCTCCAGTCGTAGCTTGTCGTTATTCGTCCCGATGTCGTTCTCGTACTGACGGCACGCTGAAAATCGCACGTCTTCTGGCATATTCGTTGGGAACGACCGATTATTACATCACCGCGCGCGTCTTCATCTCGCCGTTCGTTTATTTAAACGAATTCTGGGAAACGATTTGCGCGTAATTTCTGCGTCTTAACGACATACATTAAAGCGCGATAAACGATGACCTCCCGATGCGATTCGTATACCAATAATAATGATGATGGTAAAAATAACGACAAAAGGCCTCTCTCTTTCGTATCCCGGACACGGCGGCGAAGATAAATGCCGCGATCGGAAATCACGGAGGCGAAACCTGTTCTCGAGTAAAGATAGAATGTTGTTAATCGACTGCGAATTCGTAGATGCGCGGAATGCCGATCGAATCTCGGAAAGATGCTACGAAACTACGGCGACTCGTATGATCGCCTTATTAATTTTCCTGTTTTGAAAGGAAGGAAGGAAACACCGTCATACCTATTTCCGCCGGCCGAAGTCTTTCGTTCCTATCAGCAATGTCGTATGGACAGCAGACGATTTCTATACGATCCACGAAACCGCAACGTCCTGCCGAGTCCGAGGACCTCTTACCCTCCAACACCTCCCGCAGTCTGGACGGACAATCGGGTATTTTCTTGCATATGCCCTTATCGCCATTTTCCAGCTTGCACTGACTGCCTTCTGCACCAAGTAGATTCGAATTTACACGTTGCGTCAACATTGGGATCGATGAGGTGAGGAAAAGTCCGGTGTGGGTCGTTGAAACTATAATCGGGGCATCCCGCACTTTTAGTCGCGCGTTAACGAGTCCGCCTGACTAGCTATAAATTTCTTTCCCCGTACGGGGGATTACTCCCGAGATAACGCGCGTCAGTTCTTGCCGCGAAATTCTCTACGATTGATTTAGGAGGACAAATATGTCTATACGTGACGTAGAAAGAAAAAATTTGAATTTGTCAAAATATAGCCGCTCACGAGAGATGTCCGGTGATATGCAAAAATTCCCGTTGCGTCAGACATCCCTACCGAGGGATTTCCTTATCGTCATGAAGAAAGCGACGCGCGCGTAGGCGCACGCAATCGCGCTTAGCGTGAGATCGGCCGATCGATAATGTAACGCTGGAAAATTACGGACGACTTTCGTCGATCTTTCGCTTCCGAGAGTTAATTATGCGCGCAAAGAAACCGCGTCATTCGCGGTTGCTTTTCGGTATTCTCTCCCTCATAATTGTGAAAGAGAACGTTCTATTTCGATATTGTCTCTCTGTCCTTATCGTGTTATCGGGTGAATCACCGAACGGTGCTAATGTACACATCGGAAATGTGAAAATAAATTGACGTTAACTGCGATAACAAGCAAACATTATTTTACTCGATAATACTCGTAACTTTGACGCGTAACAACGCGCGACGTCAATTTTTTTTCGCCGTACTTTTATACGCGTATAATGCAAATATCAAATTGATCTGACCTATTGATCTTAAAATGCCCGAGTTGCTTTCGTGATACTTCACACAGTTGTCAACACTAACACGGCGAAAGAAAAATTCTTCTCCTTCGGAAAAATATTCGAGAAATAATAAAAACGTAATAATTTTATATAATTTCACATCACTATCGATTTAATATATTAACGTGTCGTACCATAAAGTTCCTCGTACACCGGGTAACTGTGCGTAGAAAGCCTGAGTAAGAGGACGAACAAGACCGTGGATAAACCGAAGCCCATCTCGACCGATCGATGATTTATCCACTCACTTTAAAAAAGCAAAAAGCACATATATATGCACATCGTATTTCGTATATTGAGGAAAAACGATTAGTCGGAAGAAGAGTAACCGATTTGAAACTCGGAGCGAGAAGTTTTCAGTTACATCTTATACGAATCCCGTCCGAGTTGAAAGAAACCGATCTTGAGCTTCGATTGAGACATTTATTGTATAATACTTACAATTGGATCGGTCGCTCTTATCCAAAGGACAACGGTGCAACGGTGAGAATAGTCGACGCGACGGACGATTCAGCTGATCCGTAGCCGATTCGAAACCCGACTGACGAGTTGACGCGACAGTGTCTCGGGGTATAGTCATCGCGGCAAAAATAAGAGGAAACTCCGCCACCCGCACGACGGTAGTTTCGATGACGGTACAGCGCGCGCGATTACGCGACGTTTCGTGCGACCGAAACATTCGTTCGAAGTGGGAGGCGTATATACGATAGCGAGCTAATACATCTCTCGTGCGTTTCTCTTTACATACATCCGTCGCAAAGAATTGCAAAAAGTTGTATTTAATTATACACATACAATATTTATTTACATAGTCGCACTTGAAAGCGTACAACACATTGTAAAAAGGCTAGTAGTCTTCCTCTAAAATACACTTCTCCACCAGTTCCCGTAAGCTTGGATTTTCCATTGCAGCTGCTATACGCTCCTTGTCATTAATCTGCTTGTTTACTATAATTTCACATATATAGTTTAAGAGACAGACATGTTTCGGTTAGAGAGAGACCTGTGTAATAACGTACTTTCTTGTTCGGTGGAATGCGCGCCCTCCTTGATATAGATATCTAATTTAAATAATGATGCCAAATGACGCTCCAACTTGATACGGATGCACAGTCCTATAAGAGTCGCCAAAGAGCAGTGAGGTACCGTAGGATTAAACTCCACACGAATTATGGAAACTCCTCCGGGTGTACAGTGACAAATATTGACACATTCTTCATATACAACGTCCAATTGTTCCAAGGTTTGTGGTTTCTCCGGATCTTTGATTGTCCTCAAGAGATCTGAAAAACCGCAAAGTCATTAAAGTGTCAAACGGATGAGTTAATTAAACGATGATACTCAATTAATATGTGGATATCTGGTCGGTGACTATGCAAAATGCTTTGACAAGTGTATAAAGGGATCGTCGTACACTATCTTCCCGACATCGAACAATATCCGAAGACCGACACAAGACACAGATAGTGCGCAACTTGCCGTAAACGGATTCTTTCAATTCTGTATCTGTCTTTAATATCAGAGCGCTCTGATCTCTCACTACCGACAAGTCCTCCGCCGTTTCCATCATTCTCTCCGGCAATACACCATCCTTTATCTTTCCCCCGATTGACAACTTTCGAAAAAAGGATAGCATATTTACCAATGACTATAAAAAAAAACATGAGAACATGATGCCGAATTACGTCATCCGCGTTCAGAGACAAACGGTGAAACGTCGAAGCAAATGTAACCTAGCGTTACGACAACACGACTCGGCGTCCATGTTGGATTTCTTGAAGACCTCTACGTATGTGAGCACGTCAGCGGACAATTGTTTCGAATTCAGCTTGTTTCATTTACTTATCGATAGGTGTTTAGTTAGTAACAATTAAATGCTTCAGTCGTCCGGAGTTGAGTTTTATGTTTCATTTCAGGATATATTTGCATAAGCTGTCCTACTTGAAAATTTTTAATTTACCAAAAACCTTTCTTTAAGACTACTTAACTTGTTATTAAGCTGCAAAATTAGAAAATAAAAGTACATCTGACTTTACTCCTTGAGTCTTGATACTTGGAGATAAAAGAGCTTCGCGGTTGAGCAAAACGTGAAAATCAAATTGCGCCTGATCTGTGATTGAGTCGTACTATTTGATCTCGAATCTTCATTGAAGACTGTGGCAGTTCATAGCAGAAGTTTTGGAACTAGTACAAAATAACGAGTCGGAGCGATTAACGGCCCATCTAGCGCCATCTAGCGGCATTATGAAGAACTCGATCATTGACGGTAAGGGCAGCGATCACGTTGACCACAGACAGCCGGTGTTTTTCTAGTGTCGGCCAATCCAACCTCGCACAATTTGTGTGTGTGTTTCTGAACCGTAAAAAGAACAGGCTTACCTGACAGTAGTCGTAATACGAATCGACGACAAGTCAGGCATACTCTATATTTTACGATTCAATAACAAATGAAACTGTACAACTCTGCGGTAAGGACTCTCTGTGAAACATCTTCTCATTTTCAAGTAGTATATCCTAATAATATATTAGGAAATCTTTTTAAATAAAACGACATGTTAGACGTTTTTTTATTCGAAAGTTTTACTTGATTCAACTTAGAAGTCAAATCTGATTGTGCGCACGCACCGATTATACACATGCATATTTTTGGAGAGAGGTTTCCATGCCATGAATAAATAACATTCCTCGGTGGTTTGTCAGATCACCGAAGGAGGAGCCGTACGAACGCATGAAAATTTGTCTGGCTCCGCCGAGAATCGAACCCGCGACCTCTAAGCATAGACCGGTGCGCTATCTATCGATTCAAGCTCGCGCTCCTAACTACATTGTAAACAAATTATATATTTTGACATGAGTGAGTACCTCTTCTGCAATGTTTCTCAATATTATATTATTAAAAATAACTCGTATAATTATTACGATTACGTCGATTCTGCGTAGGTGATCAGCTAGAGCAACAGTCTGAAGATGCTGTGTTTGAAGTATGTGATGCTCGGGAGAGGTTTCCAATGCTATGTGCTACAGAACTTGGGAAATGCATTAAACTTACCAATGAGATATACGTAAGCATGCTTTGTGAAATATTAATCGCTACATGTGTTCTTACCAAAATATAATTTGTATATTCTGTTACAGATGACAAAAGTTCTTACAGAACAAGCAAAAACCCTGGATATGTCATCTTTGATGGGTGAACGATACACAATACTTGAGAAAGATCTTTCCATAATAAATGGATTGCTAAAGGCGCAAGAAAATAAATTGCGTGTGATGATGGACAAAATCGACAACTTGAAGGCTGCTTTGGAACAAATTAAAAGGGACAACTTGTGCGAAATAAACAGATTATTGTGGAATTAAAAGTATTCTCTCAATGTGTAAATAAATCTACCTATTGTGTTATACACTTGTATATATTATATACTGTGTGTATATATACTGTCAATTATACTAAATCAAAATCAATTATATATGTATCTATATACCAATTATATTGAAATGCAGTTGGAAGAGAGAACGATTCATTAGTAGAAATCTGTCGCTTGATAAAACAGAGTTGGAAGCACACGGTGAAACCTACCCTTCTTGTCGTTTCCGTGACAACGAATTCTGCGTAATGTCAAAACAATACGCGCGCATAAACCGAATTGATGCAACCGCGTGTTTCGTAGCGTAATAACTTTCACAATGTCTACGTTCATTGAAAATGTGTATATTAAGGACGGAGAATACACGAAAACGATATACACTATGGTATGTGTATTAATGCGCAAATAATAAAATGTCACGTAAATCTTATGTTCCACGTGGAATTTCTGTTGCGATAACAGGCACCTCCGATACACATTGCGACAGAAAAATGCTCGTTTTAACGAAATACAATTTTGTTGCAGATAAAAGAACAGCGATACACAGAAACCATAAAAATTTTGCTAAATCTTTTAGATTCACATCCTAATGTACGTATGTTGTGATAAAATGTGATACCTTGGAAGAGAACCATGTCATTTTCAATCGTGAATTTCGAAATTTCCCAAAATGTTTTCTCGAAGAGTTTTTTTCTCCGCCAAGATATCAGAAAATTCCAGTTTTGCACAGAGGTGCCGCGTAACCTAGCGGTACAATTCTTCTTCCAGTCTAGGCCTTGCTTATCGCTCCTGGCCCACTGTTACTTTTATACGCAAGATTTCGTGGCAGCAGCTCAATGTTACGAGAAATTGGTCCAACTGTGCCCGGAGGAAAATATCTACAAACTTTATTACGCCCAATCGTTGCATCAAGCTTGCATGTATCAGGAGGCATGGGCGGTTTGCTCGAGCATCATCGATCAGAGCAACTTGGAGTACAAAGTAAAGAAGTTACAGGCAGCTATAAAATACGGCCAAGAAGACATAGTGGTGGCCAAGAATCTCGTGGATCAGTGTCCCGCTGATGACGTCGATACGGAAATTAATCTAGGCTGTTTGTTATACAAGGTACCGATAGCTCCCAATCTAGAGCAGATTGACTTCTAACTTCTATTCAAATGCAGGAGGAACAATTCGAGCAGGCTCTGAAGAAATTTGCGAATGCGTTACAAATTGCAGGATTCAGGCCTCATTTGTCATATAACGTCGCCTTGTGCTATTTCAAGTTGAAAGAATACGCAGCGTCGTTGAAACATATCGGTAAGATTTGTTAGTCGCGATTCGTTCCACCTTTCACCGAGCCTCGTCGTGTTTCAGCAAACATTATCGAGCAAGGTATACGGGAGCATCCGGAGCTGAGCGTGGGAATGACCACCGAGGGTATCGAAGTCCGAAGCGTCGGCAACACATTGACTCTGCACGAAACGGCACTAACAGAAGCGTTTAATCTCAAGGCCGCTATAGAATATCAGTTGCAAAATTATGACGCTGCGAAAGAAGCGCTGACCGATATGCCGCCGCGTTCGGAGGAAGAGCTCGACGCTGTTACGTTACACAATCAAGCACTGATAAATATGGACACGAAGCCGGGCGAAGGATTCGAGAAACTGCAGTTTCTGCTGCAGCAGAATCCATTCCCACCAGAGACTTTTGCCAATCTGTTGCTCCTCTACTGTAAATATCAATATTACGACCTGGCCGCCGATGTTCTGGCCGAGAATGTGCATCTAACTTACAAATATCTGACACCGGTAAGTTTCATTCGTTTATTGGGGATAACCAAGAGAATCGGTCAATCCGAATGCTTGAACTTAGAATGCTTGCATTTTTTTGTACGAGTGTTATGATCATCCGGATGTTTTCGCTTGTGAGCCTTTACATCATGGCTAGACGACGTACTCGAATCGCTCGAGCTGCCGTTGTACTTCTTCCTGTGCTTCTTGCGTTCTTTCGAAGACTTGCTCTTCTTCCTCTTACCTCTCTCCTCCGTATCGCTGTCGTCCGTGGACCGTCGCTTGCTCTTCTTCGATTTCTTTTTCTTGAATTTGCGCCTCTTCTCCGATTTCTTCTCCTTACATTCGTCGGCCGGCTCCTCGATCTCAGGAATCAGTTCGTACTTCTTGCCATCGGGCGATACGAAACAGTCCCTGGACAAATGTCCCTTGGTCCCACACTTGGTACAGGTGGTATCCAATATTGCTTCCAACTGTATGACCTTACGCTGGACAATCCCTGGATTCTTTCTCCGTTGCATGTCCTTCTGTAACTCTACGCCATTGGGATCCAAATCCTTGCCGTTTCCTTGATTCACATGCTTCATGGACAGCCCTATCTTGCCATCCTCCGCCACAGAGATCACTTTGCACCAGACCCGCTCACCCTTTTGCAAAACCTCTGCAACATTGTCGACATGAGCGGAGCTCACCTGATGGAATCGCATACAAGTCAGTGCGTTATATTACGACAGGGATATATATCGATGTTTGTATGAAATATACCTGCGAGCGGTGTATCAAGCCCTGTTGCGAGCAACCCGGTATTCTGATGAAAGCTCCGTAATTTTGAACGGACGAAACCTCGCCGAGGAATATCTGGCTCAATTCGCACGAGGTCATGTCCGTACCGACTGACGACGGGTTAGGTAAAAATCAATGTAAATATATCGGTCTGCAGGTTAAGCTTGTAACAACACTCAGGGCTGTAATATTTCCCCCTCAATAGGCGCCATTTTGTAAGAGGGCGCTGACCATCTTTTATTCTAAATAGCGCAAGAGTGTTCTATCGATCTTTCGAACGTCCTACGAATATATTCCTATATTCATAGAATGTACCGAAGACATATTCGATGAAAAATTGCACAGGATATTTTATCGAACGTCCTCTCTCTCTCTCTCTCTCTCTCTCTCACGCCGTGTTATCTTTCTGAATGAACGCAGCCAACTAAAGCAGGTAAAAACGATTAAACGTCTCAGTTAGATCAACGCACGGCAATAAATGAGGAACGTTCTTCTCTGTTGCGAATTCTCCTGCCTTAAATATTCCGAACAGGATATATTTTATATTATTCATAAAGAACTGTAAGATGCGCTAGAAGAAAGATTATTTTCAGTATTTGTACGATTTCCTGGATGCTCTGATAACGCAACAAACATCGCCGGAAGAGGCGTACCGCAAATTCGATGATCTCGCTAATAAGCACACGGAGGCGTTGCGCAAAGCGACGAAGCAGGTGCAAGAAGCGAGATTAAATCACGACGACAATGCCGTTAAAAAGGCTGTCAACGACTACGAGGAAGCTCTGGACCGATACGTGCCGGTTCTAATGGCGCAGGCGAAAATTTATTGGGATATAGAGAATTACACGCAAGTGGAAAAGATTTTCAGGAAGAGCGTCGAATTCTGCAACGAGCACGATGTGTGGAAGTTGAACGTCGCTCACACTCTATTTATGCAGGAGAATAAATTTAAGGAAGCGACAGGCTTCTACGAGCCGATCGTTAAGAAAAGATACGACAACGTTAGTAACCATAGATAGTTCCCTAAACTATCACCGCACACGATAAACAAACTGTGAAATTGCAGATCCTCGATGTAAGTGCCATAGTTCTCGCCAACTTGTGCGTTAGCTATATCATGACTTCGCAGAACGCGGAAGCTGAAGAGTTGATGAAGAAGATTGAAAAGGAGGAAGAAGCGGTGTCGTTCGAGGATCAGGACAAGAAGCTTTTTCACTTGTGCATCGTGAATCTGGTGATCGGCACGTTGTACTGTTCCAAAGGTAACTACGAGTTCGGCATATCGAGGGTCATGAAGAGTTTAGAGCCGTACAATAAGAAACTTGGCACCGACACCTGGTTCTACGCCAAGAGATGCTTCCTCTCTCTCTTGGAACAATTGACAAAACAACTGGTGGTTTTGAAAGACTCCACGCTACAGGAGTGCATTCAATTCTTGGAGCACTGTGAAGGTTCGTATTTTCGAATTTACAACGATGCGGTAACATTCACACGCTTCCTTCGAATTTCAGTTTATGGCAAAGACATCATGACTGTGATAGAACAGCCGTTTGATATACAAGATATGCTCAATGTCGCTCCGCAAGGTAAACGGACGGTGGTCTACGAGGCGCGCTATCTTAAAGCGCTATTTTTAAAGTTATAAAAAGTACATATAAATGTGTGTATAACAAATGATTTATGTATCTCTACGCGCGTACTAATATACGGAAATATATATATAAAAAAAAAACGTATGAAAGAACATCATACATACATGTGTATTTTATGCGCCGAATTGCAAAGTAACATTCGTGTCAACCGTATTGCCGTGGGCCCCGAAAAACGCGAAGACGCACCTGATCGCTCGAGTGTTCTATAGACGCAATATTTCATCACCCGATCGAAATCAACATGGTGGTCGACATGGAGCTGCAAGAAGCTAAAGACGCTGTATTTGCGCTGATAAAAGAAAAGGACAAGATCGAATCCGATCTGCGAGCGCTGAAGGAAGTCTTGGACAACGTACGTGTCGCGCGTGCTTTTTCACGCTATTATTCCATGTAATCCGCCATATTTTCTGTGAAAATGTTCTTCTATCGAATAATTGCAGAATCATGTCGGTATGAGCGAACCACTGGTGGATACCGAAGGATATCCCAGACAGGATATCGACGTTTATCAAGTGAGACGTACAAGACACGACATAATATGTGCGTTCTTTACTTTTTACGCCATTTCTATATGTTATTCGCATATTCGAGTGATATGTGTCACTAGGTCTTACAAATGATCACAAGGCTCTGATGACAAAGATCGAGGAAGGTTTACACAAAATTCACGCTCTAACGGGATCAAACGACGCACAACAGGGTATAATTGATGCGCCAAATAGTCGGGAGACAGAAACGTCGGAACCTTTTCTCAGGGTGAATCTAATATCACCTGGTTCACCGGCAGAAAGCGCAGTATGTTAATATAATGGTTTCTCTATATAGCATTAATCTTGTCAAGTTTGCTCACGACATATTTGTTCCAATTAGATGTCGATATTTAGACTGATTCAACCGATTTCTCTTTTCAGGGGCTTCAAGTGGGAGATCTCATATTAGAATTCGGATCGATTCGTTACCGAAACTTTAAAGCTTTAACAGATATTAAGAGGTTGGCAGAGAACAGCAGATATAAGGCAATTAACGTAAAGATTAAACGCAAATCTGACATAATGATTTTGACCTTAACCCCGCATCCTTGGGTTGGTGAAGGTCTTTTGGGTTGCAATGTAATTCCTCTTGAAGCAATTGAAAGATAAAGCTACAACGGAGCAACGATATAGATACAAAGCTAACAAGATTTTCATATGTACCTGTCTTATTTAATATCAATAAACCTAGTATCTTCGTAAACTATTGTGCGGTATCTATTAATATACGTTTTTACAAAATTACATCGAATATATAGTTGAAATGTTTTTTACTTGAGTTGTCGCGATATGACAAAAATTTTTCGTTTAAAGAGGTTACCTTTTACTGCGTGACATCTCATCTTTATCGTAGGTAGATAGAGGAAGGAAATTACAATACCGACCGCGCACGAAATTATGGTAATCACGTTGATTAGCAGGAGCGTTTAGTGTGGCGCGCTGCGTGCAGATGTGACGAGGTAACCTCTCGGGATTGCCCAAGCTTCGATGACAGTTGGTGCTTGCATCAGTCCACGTTTGTCGTGCATTACGAGCCAGATTGTTCGCGTGCAATCATATTTGTGCAGTTTTCAAGAGGAGAAACATTTGAAGAAAGCATGACGACGGAAAATGGGCAGATCAAAGTGGAAAACGGCGTCGTTACGGATGAGGATGTCGTGACACCGTGGATAGTGACGAGTACAAATGACTCTGGGATCGATTATGACAAATTGATCAGTGAGTTGTTTGAATGCAAAGAATAATTATCGGATATCTTACATTTTATCATTTTCTGGATAGATTATATTCTCGTTAAATTCGTAAAGGCGAAACTCGCTGTATAATCGCCACGTAAGGTTCGAAAGTTGTGATTTTTGAAATCAGTTAATTTTTACAGAAAGATTCGGAAGCTCAAAGATCGACGACGAATTGTTAGCCAGATTCGAAAAGATCACCGGCAGGAAGCCGCACCATTTTCTCAGAAGAGGCATATTCTTTTCTCACAGAGACATGCATACCATCCTGAATCTCTACGAGCAAGGAAAGCCGTTTTACCTGTATACAGGTAGAGGACCTAGTTCCGACGCGATGCATCTGGGCCACCTCATACCGTTCATGTTCTGCAAATGGTTGCAGGATGTGTTCGACGTTCCGCTGGTTATACAGCTGACAGATGATGAGAAGGCTATATGGAAGAACATAAAGATAGAAGATGCCATTAAACTAGCCTATGCAAATGCTAGAGATATTATCGCATGTGGCTTCAATCCCGACAAGACCTTTATCTTTTCCAATTTGGAACACATAGGGAAGAATCCAGCTTTCTATCAGAATATGATTCGGATACAGAGATGCGTGACGTTTAACCAGGTGAAGGGTATCTTTGGCTTCGGCGACAGCGATCCGATCGGCAAGATCGCCTTTCCGCCCACGCAAGCGGCACCGGCGGTCGCCAGCTCGTTCCCCTTTATCTTCAGGGACGCCAAAGTGCACTGCCTGATACCGTGTGCGATCGATCAAGATCCGTACTTCCGTATGACCAGAGACGTGGCACCTAGGCTCAGCTTTCCCAAGCCAGCTCTGCTACATTCCACCTTCTTTCCGGCGCTGCAAGGTTCCAAGACGAAGATGTCGGCGAGCGACAGCAACACCGCGATATTTCTCACAGATACCGCCAAGCAGATCAAAAACAAGATCAACAAGCATGCGTTTTCCGGCGGCCAAGCCACTGTCGAGGAGCACAGACAGTTGGGTGGAAACTGCGAGATAGACATATCCTATCAGTGGCTGCGATTCTTCCTGGAGGATGACGAGCGATTGGAAGAAATCAGAAAGGTGGGCGATTTTTTGGGGATTTTTTAGTAGTAAGCTAATCAAACGATGATGCGAGGAATCTCCTTGATTTGTTTCAGGGCTATACTAGCGGAGAGATCTTGACGGGCGAACTTAAGAAGGGACTGATCGAGATACTGCAACGACTCGTGGCCGCGCATCAAGAAGCAAAGTGTAAAGTCACGGACGACGTGATCAAACGGTTCATGATTCCTAGAGATCTCGGCTTTGTATCGAAAACAAAATAACCGTTTAGCGAAATTTACCGCCCCTTTGAAGTATGCGTTTTCTCTATATAAAACTTCACTAGACAAGTATTTAAATTTATTTATTGCAGTCGTCGTTGTCGTCAACAAGTTGTTGTCGTCAACAAGTCGTCCGCACAGTACATTCTACCGAAACCCTCTCCGTTGGAAATTAAATTAATTAATTCTTGATCAATCTGTGTGTTGTTATTATGTAAAAAAATTTTTGCAAAAAACGCTTTCATCGTGTGACAGAAAGGGAAAATTTCACCCACCCTTTTATCCACGCGGGAGAACTGTTATCCAAATTCACTTTCTCACGATTATTTGAAACTGGGTCGAGCGCGCGCTCGTGAGAAGATCGAACGGCGGCGCTCAAACGAACGTGTGGATTAACGGAGCGTAAATAACGCTAATCCAATAATCCGGTCGTAGCGGAATTCCTATATTACTGCGGATCGATGAATGTATGCGCGATCACAAGAACAAATATAATTGCGAGGAGAAATTCATCGAAATCGCGCGCAACGTTCTCCTCCAGTCCGAGTTGATTCCAGTGTACGCGCGCGCATGAGAGAGTTAATTTTACCTCTTCGTGACGACCCTATCAGACGAAATCGGGCAGGAGCGAACGGAAACGGCGCGACGTCGATTGGCCGGCGGTGACGACCGACGCGCGGGCCACTATTAATAAACCGGCGCACGCGCATCGCATCGAGCGCCGTGCGTATCCGCCATTCATGCGAGTCGATTTCGTTGTTCCGTGTGTGCAGAGCCGAGCCATTTCCATCCAGTTAGCCGAGCGGGACGAAACGGTGGATATTCGTTTAGTGGGAAACACGATGCGAGCGCATTGAGAGACATACGCAGCAACAGTGAGCTACAGCAGCGGTGGCTCGCTCGAGCGCGCATAGTAGCCGAAGCGACGAGACGATGATACTTGGTCACGGTCCGCCGACGTAAGTTCTTCGCGTAAACTATTTTAGTCGCGAAAATTCCTCCTTGCCAGAGAGATTCTCTTTTGTGTCGCTACGATATCGGCTCTCCCTCTCTCTCTCTTTCTCTCTCGTGTAACGTAGCGCGCGCGCGAGAACGCGTGGCGTAAACGATCTCTCGCCTTGCACTCATCCTCACCGTTATACTCTTCTTCAGCCTTTGTCCAGTATTTGAATCACTCGGCGACCGGCGTTATCGCGATGAGTTGTCTCAACGAATGAATTCCCGCCGAATCGTAAATACATACATGGTACAGAACGAGTCTTTTAATTTTAGGTGAAAGCGAAGGAAAAGCTACTCGGAAGATCAGTGAGAACGATGCTGGTGAAATAATAAAAAGTAAGCAGCAAATTGATCAGATACGATAAATATTCGATAAGTACTATGGGGGCATTCTTGGATACTCCAAAAACAGAGAAGTGTAACGAACATGGCACTGGCAACGGCCTGCGATACGCAGTCGCCAGCATGCAGGGCTGGCGGATAGAGATGGAGGATGCTCATCGAGCGATCACTGGTTTGGAAGGTGGTCTCTCAGACTGGAGTTACTTTGCAATCTTTGATGGCCATGCCGGTGCATTGGTGTCGGCGCACAGTGCGGAACATTTATTAGAATGTATAATGCAAACACAAGAATTTAAGGCCGAGGATGTTATTCGGGGGATTCATTCCGGCTTCCTCAGACTTGACTACCAGATGAGATTTTTGCCCGAGATGAGTTCCGGCACGGACAAGTCTGGCTCCACCGCGGTCTGCGCATTTATATCCCCGAAAAATATTTATATCGCCAACTGCGGCGACTCACGGGCGGTACTCTGCAGATCTGGGGCTCCGGTCTTCTGGACACGGGATCACAAGCCCGTTGAACCTGCCGAGAAGGAAAGAATCCAGAACGCGGGTGGTAGCGTCATGATCCAAAGAGTTAACGGATCTCTGGCGGTCTCTCGGGCGTTGGGTGATTACGAGTACAAAAATCTGACAGATCGAGGTCCCTGTGAGCAGTTAGTGTCGCCGGAACCAGAAATATTTGTGCGAGACAGGGACGATGAACACGATGAATTTCTAGTTTTAGCGTGTGATGGCATATGGGATGTAATGAACAACGAAGATTTATGTGATTTTATACATTCAAGGCTGCTGCTAACAGATGACTTGGAGGCAGTTACCAATCTGGTTATAGACACGTGTCTTTATAAGGTAACATTTTACACATTATAATCTTGTACAGATTTATTTCTTTTATCTTTCTGTCCCATAAAGTGAAGTAATAACTACCAGATTGAAATAATGAATAAATAAACTTTCCAGATATTATGTAGAAAGTAATACAACAGGAGCTTCTTCCAATTATTCATAAAATAGTACAAACATTTATGTTTCTCTTTCCTCCATTTTTACTATATCAGTTATACGGAACATTTCTACAACTAATTTTTTTCTCATAATTTTACAGAACATGTTGTACATTTTCCTTTCCCCTTTTTTTTCCTATAAAGAATCAGCAGCAGGTTTCAATCCTTTTTTACTTTTTTCTTCTTTTCATACATATATAGATATGTTTTTGAGTTAATGCGAGAAATTTTATTACAGGGTAGCAAAGATAATATGAGTATAGTACTGGTGACGTTTCCGGCCGCACCAAAACCAAGTCCTGAAGCACAGAGGCAGGAAGCCGAGCTGGAAATGGCTTTAGAAAGGAGAATTAAAGGTTCTTTAACTTTTCCATATTTACATTCATTATATTCTTTCTGTTGTTGCATTAATTCGAGGTCACAGTGCCACACACATACCTAATATGCAAACTAGCGATATAAAGGTTTCAACAAATTAATATTTTGTCTGTACATAGCATATATATATATATATGCACACACAGTGATGAATTCTTCTTGATGCCTCTTGATTTCCATTTCATGGAAATTTGCATAAATGTCAAAAAACTAATTAGTGCCAAAGCAGCAAAGGGGAAAAAATTCTTTCTAAATTATAAAAAATATCATGTATCCAAATTGATGCTGTTTGAAAATAACTCGGGGTGATTTACACTAGAACTTTATGTAAACGCAATTATCTCTCTCTCTCTCTCTCTCTCTCTCTCTCTCTCTCTCTCTCTCTCTCTTTCTCTCTCTCTTTCTCTCTCTCTTTCTCTCTCTGTCATACTGAGCATTATTTGAAAATAGAGTTCAGATATTATAATACGATGATTATCTAGATTATCTATAGTCACAGTATTATAATATTGTTAAAGAGAAATCTATTGATATACGCGCGAATTGATAAATCGGTTTATCATTGTGTCAGGTGCTATGTATAATATTCTAAACAAAAGAAAAATCACTTAATGTGTTTTATAGATATTTTAAATATAATTCGATTAAGGGTTTGCTCTTAGAGTCTTACATTTACAATTTATATGTGGATTACTACAGTATATAAGATACAGTTAGTCAATACAAAGGAATCTTTTACCCCAAAATAATAAAAAATGTGTCTTTCCACAATAGTGACATTTTTGTGGTATAAAATATGTATGAGAAACACACAACAATAATCACAGAACTAAATTGTTCAAATGTTAAAGCTTGCACAATTTGTTGTACAGACTATATATGTAACAACAATCATGCAATATACGATTCTCACTTTTTAACATTGCACTATGTGATTAATTAAGTTTGTGTCCCACATGTAAAATACGTTATATCTGTTTATTATAAGGAAAGTTACAAAGTGTTGTTGTTTTATGCTGTCCTGTGTGTCGTTAAAAAGATGCATACTCGTTCAGATCCAAATGATGTGTCCAACATGACGCATTAATCATTTCTAAAGCTTCTGTGGTTTCCCTCGATAGAAGTGTCTCTTTCTGTGTCCGAGTTTTAATTGTAAAATTATGTTTATGGTATATAACTTATATCTAACGCGTATAAAAATGGGTGCAATTATGTGTGTGTCTGAATAAATTGTCATTCACTCAGGTCTCGTGTTGTTGAAATTGTGCATATCTAACTGATATAACATGTATGTATGTACGTACACACATACACGCGCGCGCACACGAACGCACGCACACACACACACACATACATACATACATATTGAAAACTACTAACTTCTGCTATATGTGCTACGTGTCAATATGTCATGTTGCTAAGAAAGCTGTTATTAAGAGAAGACTGATTTAAATTCCATTATAAAACTTGTTAGATATCATTATATCGTAGCGAAACATATTACATTTGTTTTTGTCGTTTTCATTATTAGTATTGTTATAAAGATACGTAATTCGCCAAGTGTCTTAACGACACGATTGCAATAATATATGATGATATTCAAATATAGAAATAGTAGCATTAGTATTACACTTTGTGATCGTATCGGAGTCTTTCTATCACCTTTTTGTAAGAGAATGCAGTCAGGAAGAGAACCATCAAAATATATAAAATATTTTATCATATGATGACGTAAGAGAAAAATTACATCAATGTGACGTATCTTTTCAGTTTAACGTCATATATATATCTAACGACAATAGTTATTTTCGTGGAAAATGTGTATATACATATAAGCACTTACTTAAACCAATAATGCGTACGATGTAAGAATTGAGATGTACATAGAGGATGTATGTATATGTGTATATTAAAAAACACAAAATCTAACGTTTTCTGATCATCAGTGGATCGTATTGCAAACAGCTTCTCAAATATTAGATTCATCCGACATGTATATTATTGTCACTAAGAGACGCGTTCCATCCTTAGTGTTGGTAAATTTAAAGTCAAAAGTTGCAACTAATAACTATATTATAAAAGATTTTTTTTTTTTTTTTTTTTTTCAAGTATATACATCTAAACTGTATTGCAGGTAGGTGCAAATTTTCTTACAAAGATTAGCTTTTCGTATTACTTTCTAAATAAAACAATGCATTTCTTATGGAGGAACAATTGTAATAGATCCTTCCCACCGCCTCCTCTCTCGCTCTTAAATATATGTTGGCATACAAGTGGACAATGTTTTGCATTATACGTGGACTTTGTTAAAAGTTTGACCGTAATGTATCCCCTACTTACGACAGTAGTGTGTTTCCACATAAGAAATGTAGAATTTACATTTCCAGTCCTAAGTAAATGCATGTACACGATACAGTTATTATTACACATGTACGTCTCGATTCTTGTTGATTGTTTTACACACAATTGGTTATATTATTCCCGCAAGTACTTTTTGACGAATTGCATGTAAAATACTACTACACTGTAACTCTAATTGATATAATCGTAATTGGCGTACGTACAAACATAGCATACCTGCAATTTTCATTACACAGTTGTTATTTATTCTCACTTTGAAACGGTATATCGTCTATAGGAATATACACAATCACACACGTAAAAACGATAGTTATTCTAATGCCGTAAAAGGCAGTCATACGTATTCAACGAAAAGATATATGAATATTTAATCATACATTAAGCACATTTCGTTAAAAATATACCTGCATATACTTGCATTTAAAATTGTTGCACAAAATCTAAGAAAAATATTTAATTAACGATATCTGATATCCAAGTTTAATATGTCAAATTATACTTTTTAATATGTAAAATTATACTTTTTATTATATACGTACGACACTCATCTTAATACTTGTATTGTGTCTTTGTAGAGATAGTCGCCGCAGAGGAGGATAAAAATGAATTTGACTATCTGAAAATGCTTGAACTTCTTAGAGGAGGGGACCAGGATTTTCCTCATTTGCCTCCTGGTGGTGGTCTTCATGCCAAGTGAGTTTGATTGTATAACAATTTTTATAGATGTGAGATACGTACGAGCTTGTGCAAAATATATAATTTACACTTGTGAATAATTTGTGGACCGCCAATCTCATTATGAAGGGTTAGTTTTTCCTACAGTTGAGTTATTATATAACTTTAGTAGCATAAGAATGCGCGTATAATAATATTATACTTACATAATAAGTATATGTGTACACCATCGTTTTTAAAGATACATTCTGGAATATATTTATAGCACATTGTAGTCACGCGTTTCTATCTGAGAAAAGGACCAGTAAACTTGTTGCTATCCCTGTAATGAGATCACTGTAAAGCGTTAGCGTTACTACAACCGAGTCAAAAGTCTTTCATCAATTTGGCTAGATTCCAGAATATAATTAGAATCCCTGTGTTGTAAGAACCCTGCCGATAGGTTTATACTTATCCACGCAAATGTATATTTCGGAATTTATACTCATTCTCGGCGATCTCGCGAGGCGAAATAATGACACGTGATTTTTTGTCTTCTTTTCCAGGCAACCCTTCATTGAAAAAGTGTTTCAGGAAATATGTCCCAGCAAAGCGGATAGTGTAAGTGTTGGGTGCATCCCTTTGTCATAACTAACCCTCGTTCTTTTTCTACGCACGCACACACACATACACGTACGTGCATATACACATGCTGCATCAAATGTACAATTATAATAATAAGACATGTTCCATGTGCATACAAAGATGCGGAATCTACCAAGAATACATTGACTTTAATAGTAATTCTTAATGTAAGAAAATCCCATAAATGTTGAAGCAAAATTACAATGTTGTACCATAAACTGGTGAATGTTGACAGAACCAAATTTGTCATAAAGCATGTAATTAGCATATTTCTATATATATGGCAAATTACAAATTGGTAACATAAATTAGTGCGTAAACTGATTAAATATTACATGGTATTGTTTTGGCGTAAATTTATTGAATATTACGTACTTTCGTAAGTTTTTCCATCTATCTATCAATCTATCTGTCTATCTATCGATCTATCTATCTATCTAACGATCAATCTATCTATCCATCCATGCTATTTGTTTAAAGCTCAAGCTATATAGACGTTTCTTTTATTCGTCATAGCTTCAGTGGTATTTTCGCGGAAGCCATTGAGGTAGTTTTCAAAAATTGATTATGTATTTATCGAAAGGATATATTTCTAAAAGATTAGAGATTATTTATAATTGCGGTGGACGGAAATGTGGCCGGAACTTAAGAAATATATCGTTATAACGAACATGCTTACTTAACTATGCTTCGTTATTGTTTGCAAAGTATTGATTTGCAAATTAAGCTAGTTAATAATTTTAATAAAATAATAGTAAACAAGTATAAAATATCAATTACAGGGGACTCTAAAGATAATATTACATAAATGCAGATCTTTATTTTTAACTTTAACAAGCACTCCTATATTGAACAATATTTTATTTAATGTATATGTACATAGGGGAGAGATCAGGCAAATCTCCGTTATATAGCGGATACAGCAAATTGTTTTTACAATTAATGGCATATTTCAAGAGAAAATGTGTTGGGCGAATTCTTGCCTGAAATAATTCTAATTAATCATTTAATGATCTTTCCTTTTATAACCGTCATTCTTGTTGGATTTTATAAATTGTTCCATCAGAAAGAGAGTGAAAAAGTGTTTATATAAATATTATTCACATGCGGAGGGTGTAGAGATATTATACTAAGAAATAGATGCGGAGGTATACGCGTGTGTGTGTGTGTGTGTGTGTGTGTGTGTGTGTGTGTGTGTGTGTGTGTGTGTGCGCGTGCGCGCGCGCGCAAGATGAGGTGAAAATGGAAAATTAGATAACGAAAACTAATAAAAGGGGGTGTAAGTTTTAATATAATATAAATAATGTAAAAAAATATATATGTAGAGTATACATGTTATTATATGTGTATGCATTTATTCGTGAGGACATTTTAAAAGAGCAGCAACCTTTGAAGTATTTAATCACTGTGAAGTTTACACAATAGAATAAATACTACTATATAGGTTTTATACTGCTTGCATAGCTCTTTCATGTGCGAACAAAATTTGACGTTATCTTCATCAAGAGTATATACTTTCCTCATGCGCAACAATGTACAAAGTCATTTCTGTATTACAATGTATGCGCGACAGATCAAGAAATTAGATTCGACTCGAAGACTCGAAAAACTTAGTAAAGTATTTCTGTCATACCCTCTTGCCATGTTGATAAGAACGCATAATATTGCTGTATTGTGTGTGTGTGTAGGTGTATATGTGTACACACGCGCACACACACGCACATATATATACATATATACACAATTATATATTTTTGTAGATCTAGAGCAAATTAGCGCTCGGAATATTTACTTTGATCGGTGTTTCCTGCTCTTCATTTGTTCGATGGGAACATTGATTTATAGTGTACTTTGTAGAATGTGGAACTTTCATACGAGAAGAGTAGGAAAAAACTGATCCTTTAGTTTTAAAATTGTCAATCATCTGTGTATATATATTTACACACGGAAAAGTTGTGTATGAGAAACAATGTACTGATACTTTCTTCGAATAATTTAAAAGATGAATTTATAGCACGTACCGCTAGGAGGCCTTGAGCTTAGTTTCTTGTAGCATTGTTGTGCTTCGTACAACTTGTATTTTTATATATATTTGAGTACAGAATAGATTTATAAGATTCATTGTACGCTCTTGAACATATGGTATCGTCGCAAATTTGTAATTCGAGTATGTTGCATACGATCGGCTGTCGCGTTTATATACATACGTTTTCCCATCACACGCACGCCTCTCTCTGTGTGTGTGTAAAAACAGAAATAAATCAATCATACATCGGAATAACGCATATCAAACACTCACTGATTCGTCTTGCGATCGTTTTACACTCGCGTACAGACATCCTCGTTTGGAAAAATGAAAAAGGAAACTATGCGTCAAGGCCATCCTCGTACACACGATGAAGTATACATATACCAAAGTATATTACCGTTTCTGGTTATAAAAAGAAATATCTTGGAATTAACAAAGTTAACGATCTATTACAGTTTTAAAGTATAATATATTAGAAATATAAAAAATCCTATATACGCGCAGAGAATGAATGAACTCTCTATTTTTACTAACACAATGTCTCACTAATAAGCATGTAAAGATATACTAACGTATTTCGAACTTTTTCGTTCCGAATCGATAACGCCATTTCTCGATTATATAAATTATACATATATATGTATATATATATGTAATACATTCATGTGTGAAGATATATATTTATAATTTCCCAAATGAGAGAGAGAAGTCTAGGCTAGAGACATTACAGAGTACCTAGATTACGAAGTTATATTAAGAGAAAAAAAAATACTTTCGCTGCGCTATTGTGCCTCATCTAGTGACAATGGTGTAACGCTCGTATCGATAGTATGTGTTTCCAATTTGTATCGCAAACTATAGAACCATACGCAGATATGCTTTCAAAGGATTATAAATGTTTGGTGGAGCTACACGTGATCTTGATTCGATAGCAATTCACAAACGATATCGATCATTCACACGGTTAATGTAAGCCACTTATTTCGTAGGAATTTCAGTTAAATTTTTAACATTGGGCTATCATTCTTCTGTGTAGCGATATACTTTTTCTTTCTTACACATAGTCCTATTCTGCACATCAAGCGATAATAATACACATCACTGTGCTAAACGTTTTACTCGCAAGGGTGACGATTACACACGAAATTGATTGCTTCTCTCCACCATTATGAAGATATCGTGATTTGTACTTATTTGTTACATACTTTTCTCGAATATTTGAATATTTATACTCTACAGAATAGGACTATTGCGACAAAAATTGTGTAAAATATATGCCTTCATAAAAACGAAAAAGTAGTATTTTTTTTATTACACTGTTACGTAGAATTGTGTATCAATTAAGTTCAGTCGATATCATTGTGACAGTGGTGGGCCAATTCTGACGTCGTCCAGCAATTAAGTGTTCTCTAATCCGAGATATTACGAGGTCACGGATCAAGTTCGTTAATGTTATTAGCGATAAACGTATATTCCTACTGTCGCAATCATCCTCATCGATCCTTGTGTATATTTAACTTTTCAAATGTTTCGCAACACACACTTTTTGTACGACCCTTTACGATATTTTGTTATTACATTAGTATTTTGTGCGCGAACGCGACACTAACGGTAAAAGATTCTTTCTCCTCTTTAATTTATCGCGAAAATCTCATCCTTTCTTCAGGTTGCATTGAAACAGCGCGAGTTCTTACTCTGTCAGAACAGGGCGCTATCTCTTGTCTATCTTTATTTAAGAAGAAAAAGATTAATGGGAAATTAGTTTAGGAAATTATTGGCTTACTTTTTCGCGATGTTTGAATCTTCGCAAATGGAGCTTTGAAAAATTTGAACGACTCAACACACAGCGTCGTCATTTTAGATTTATTGTCTGTAAACTCGTAAGCGCCTATATCATACTCGTCTATATTTATTGTGTATATATCATGCGCGTGTATACAATTAAAATGATTGAACGAGTCTTCCGGTTTTTGTGAGCGAGCGTGCGTAATAATAATTTGCGACTTGTTTCCTCGCAATTACGCTCGTGTTGCCGCGGGCTTTGCACGTTATTAGAATATTCTTACATTTATTGTACATCGTTGCTACGACAGACTACGATCTCGATGAAAAGTTACATTTTCTTTTTTTAATATTTATTTTGGGGCCTTGTTCTTACGTTTATTCGATGAACATGCGTTTTCCCTCGAAATATGCTACTGATACTCGATCGATAAACAGTCTGTCTTGATCTCTGATATCCGATACACTTGATACTGCGAGAAAGGTATTTTTTTCTTTGTTTATAGAAATCCTCCGTTTGCCTTTTGACAATACCACTTTATAATTACTCTAATTATATTTTCGCGACGTGACTGTAAATTCTGAAAGTGTAAGAAAAAAAAGAACATGGACGCTTACTGGAAATACAAAATGGTGCATTGCGAGAATATCAGAGTAAATTATAAATATGCGAGATTACACAAATGTTACGTTTATGCGTTATATTTCTAGTTGATTTGTAAAGATGTCGTTTCATCAGCACGTTATAATTCTCCGGTAATTCCCTTTTCATACAACACTCGATCACGAGATGATTAATTTGATTTAAGTCTATGATATTGAACGTTGCACAACGTTACTGATACTTCAAGACAAACAACATTAACAGTACCTTATCTGTAAAGTGTGTAAGTATACAATTTATATTATTAATTTGCATCCTTGACTATTTTTTGGAATGTTACCTTACAGTATATTATACAGTGGTATTGTTGAAATATTTACGTATTAATATGTAGCAACTGTTAGATTATCAATCAATAGTAGTATTCTTTGTAAAATTCCCTGTCACGCGTGCGCGCGCGCGCGCACACACACACACACGCACACACACGCACACAGAGAGTCAGAATTAAACTGATCGTTATAAGAAATTTTTGCACGATTTGGTGTTAAGTATTTTAGTGCCGAATCGACCTCCTCCTCCCCCCATACCCTGTTCAAAAATATATCTAATATCTATAATATCTATATATAAAATGTATACACATATACACACGTATCCTCCCGTCATACATATTTATAAACCTTCAAACAGTTGTATATACATAAATTGAAATATTGTATAATGATGTGCTTACAGAAATCACAGAGCAGTTAAGTGTACACAATACCTATACAATTTCGTACATGTGAAATTGCGATAGACTGGCCAATCCGAAAATGGTGAAAATGAAAATATCTATCGTCAAGAGAATCATAGTGTGGAGTTGCTACATGAACAGAGACTATGTGAAACGGTAATTGGATAAAATGTTCTCGCAGTTATAAATATTATTACCAAATCAAGATTTGCAATAACTTTGACGCCGCAATTTAATAGTAATTTCCGGTACAACGACGCGGAGTCTTGAATCGCGGTGACTTTTAGTCTTTGTAACGTCATATAAAGCTTTGTAAATCTCGTAAATTGACATTAGACTATAATTAAATCGAAGTATTAAAATATATTAAATTGGTCTAAAGTCAGGTTACAATATGCGGAATAAGTCTTGCTAATTTTTTACCAACAATCACGCACACACATACACACATACACATTTCTATGAATAATGCAGAGACGACTGCGGCGACCGACCAATTGACTTTTAACGATTGAACGTTGCTATTTACATGTACAAACAATTTGCATAAACAACAATTAACAGTGAGTAACATAACATCAATGTTATAATTTTCCACTCCACAATGTAAATGCAATATCCGTTTTAACGCCACGCAGCGCGATCGAGCTGTTCGCGTACTGTGGTGAAATGTGCCGCGATGTTTGGTCACGATCGTCAATTCGCAACGCGCTTGGTTCCGAATGTAGTTCGTCGTACGTACCTCTTGAATTAGAAAACCAAAACCTGTATTATAGAATGTTATCACGTAAACAAAACGTAAAACACGAATATTTTGCAAACTTTTGAGTGTTTAGTATAACGTTTCTGATATGACTGATGAAATGAAGCGCGAGCGCACCGAGCGGCATATTTCGACGAAAAACAAGAGCAACGTGATCGCGTCGATCGGCATTACTCGCAGATAAATGAACGAAGCGCTATCGCGCTGCATGGCACAATCCGACACGGATTTTTAAAAACCCCTAGCACTAAAACGGATATATAACGCGCGTGTTATGTTACATTCTCATATTAAGTGAGAAATTATAACATTAATATTATATTATTGGTTGATTGGTGTTTGCTGGGAAATGTAGAGTTGGACTTGCAAGCATCTACTATGCTCTGTTTAATCGCTACAAGTTTATGTATTTGGTGAGACACTCAGTAGCATCAGGTCGGATCAATCGTTATCGTTGAAACAACGATAGTCCAGTAGTTGCCGCTGACACCTTCACCGATGATTCAGTCGACTATTGCATAGACTTTTATCTTTTATCACCGTTTTGATTATCGAAAACACCTTCGATGGGAAGCATCATTGCGGCGTCAAAGCTATCTCTCGAAAAATTGTGTTACGTCATACTTATCGTTAGCAAAAGAACACATTGTACAAAGCATTTTATCTTCACCGGCGAAACGGTGAAACGGCGAGGGATTCGAAAAGATAGCTAATGTTATATCTCAAACGAGGCGTAAGTCTGTGCTATACGAGTAAACGATAATTGTAAGAACGGCGTACCGTTGTGCGCGTAGTTACCCTGTTGGCTATTAAATTAGGGACCGAATGCATCGTACGCGAAGCTGACTAAACTATTCCAGAGAATCACCGCATCTTCTTTCTACGAATCGACACTTGTGTTCGAAACATGTGCTCATTTGTCTTCTTCTATATTTTTTTTCTTTTTCTTTTTCTTTTAATCGCGCCTCTTATGCAGCTGAAACAATTTTATCGAGCTATAAACGTAGTAATAAACCCTTTGTCTTTTATACAAAAACGGAAGAAAATGCTTATTTCTTTTCCCGTTACGTATCAGACTTTTCTGTCCGTGCGTACGTACGTATATNATATAAAACATATACCAAAGATTGCTCTTTTACGTATTTATTCCAAAATATCGAAGAAGATACAAAAGATCTAAAATAGTACTGTGTAAATACCGTTGTTAATTGGTATATTTAAAAAGTATGCATTCTATCGTCAATATTAATTAGACAAAGCAGTATAATAATGAAAAAGAGAGAGAGGGAAAAACAGGTCGTATTTTACATGAGGTATCACAATGTATCTTTGTTCAGATAAAACATAGCCATTTTACAGTAATAAGATACAAATTATATACTTCATTCGCACACACGCATGTTAGCACACCATGTAATTATTTCATCTATTCGACATATCGTATTTTTATACATTTCTAAAAAATGTGATTCTCTCAAGCTGTTGCGCTTGATGACCCAAATTTCTTTCGCCTTCAACTTAAGTAATGTTATTTTTTTTTTACCACATAAACGGTAATTACATTAATTAGATATACATCGTTGAATGAGGCATGCAATCTTTTCAGTGTTCCAATATCGTAATTTGTTGTCTATTCGTAAAATCATCATTTTACTATGTGTTGCAATGTAATGTGTTAAATTGTTACATTGCTCAGAAAATTGGGTATATACGCGTAGGAGCAAAAATTATACGGTATTATAAATAGATGAATACACATGCGCGCGCACACACGTACACACGGTCTGTCTATGCGTTATCTATCGACATTTTTACTTTCATCTCTATATGTATGCCTAAAAAGTAACTGGGCTTATAAAAATCACAAATGTTTACGATACAAATGTTGTGTGAAAAGCATCTTCTTAATCGCGAAATAGATTACGCCTACGTTTGTGTGTCAACTTCGATCGTGAATGAATAATTACCGACTATCTTCCCTGACTCTCTCCATGATACCGGATAACCAGGAATAAGTTATCATTTACTTATTTAAGATACGTTCGATTCAACGCGTTGTACAAAAATAAAACTGAATCATTACACAGACTGACTGTACGAAAAATATTACTAAATGAAAAAAAAAAAGAAGGAAAAGGTCGTACTATTAATTATCTACACCACGTACAATAGTGTCTTATGGATGACCATATATTGAAAAATACTGGTGATCCTTCTCTCACGCGCGCGCGCGCGTCTTAATGTACTTAATATAATTGAATCCAATTAACGCGTAATACTTGTCTTTTATATTATGAAGTATGAAACATTTAACAAATCTTATCCTTTTTATACTATACGGTAGAAAATATACGCAACGTTGCGGTCAATATTTATCCATAATTTCCATGAAGAGTTAAAAACATTTCAGTATTCATTTAAACGTGTCGAAAACGAATGCATTAATTTTCTCGATATTATGTAGGAGTAATACATCATTGTTGCAATCAAACTGTTTGTTGCCGAGCAAAAGATTACAAGTCAGACGATACAATCGAATTTCGATAGTGGTTGCGTTCTTTCTTTTTTCGTGTATATACTTGAACGCGAATGTACAATCGAGTGCAGTGAACGTAGAAAAGGCAGTCATTGCACATATTCGGTCGTAACGAGTTTTATAGGTATACAACACACGTATGTCTGCTCTAGTTTTTCCATCAATATATCCGTCTCATTGTACCACACGATCTAAACTATTACTCGTGGTGCGTCGAAATATAAAATGTCCATAAATTAATTTTAAACAACTGTACTATTACATAATATCTATACTAATTCCTCTCTCTCTCTCTCTCTCTCTCTCTCTCTCTCTCTCTCTCTCTCAATTAAGTTAGATATTAACGAAATCTGTCACAGCGTATATTTGAACTACTTTGAATGTCACGTGTTGCATAAGTGAAGAAAGTCGCGTATACTCGGCGCTTTTGCTACGCAAACAGTATAAAACGTAAATACGCGATACAGAGCGAATTTCTGTGTAAATTCGTAAGGAAGAAGTTATTTATTAGTCCAGCCTCGCCAGATCGAAGCGATACTGGCCGCTGCACTCGTTACCAAGCCACCGGCGACACTCTGATGAACTTGCATACTAGAGGACTGCTGAGTAGCCATTGCACTAGGAATAGGTACTGTCATCTCGGGACAAGCGATATTCGGCACCTGTACACAAGATCGTACGTTAATTAATTACGGTCGCTCCGTTCGAAAAAACAACTTACCGCTTCCCATCCCGCGCACGCATCTTCCTCCTCGTCGGAACCGGAATCGTCGCTATTTTCCAAATCTGGAATCAACTGATTGTGAAGTTGCGCTATTACAGTCGGATCAGCTTCCATTGGGCCAATTCTGCAACACGGTACATCATCGGTTGTTATTTGGAACGATTATCTGGAACGATTATTTGGAACGAAATTGAATTCGTTATTACCTTCCTAGGTCGCTAATTTCAGTATTGAGCAGATGCATCAGATTTTGCAATGTATGCATCGGGTGCAAAACTCTTGCGTCGGTATTTTGCATAAAGCACAAGTGTAATACATTGCCATTTAGCCTCGCTACTTTTCTGGCGAACTTTTGATCCGACATTTCGTGTCCAAATTCCCTGGCAAAATGGAATTGACATTTCGAGTCTGATCGAGTAGATAGAATTCGCATGTACCAGATCTAATTTCGGCGATACATACCCACAAGTAAGTTTGTACGGTAGCTTTACATTAACGAAAGAAGCAATAACATTGACCAGTTGTGTAGTGAAGGATAAGCCAGCGCTGATGTTGTACGCCGGATTGTGCATCGCATTTTCTCTGTTTGTACCTGGCACGCCGTCCTTGTTCGCCGCGACTATAAAAAACGCGCACATTGTACTTTCTTAAGGTCTGAACGAGTTGAAGAGCTGAACAATTACCCCAGTGAGAGTAAGCGCTATAGTCTCCCGTGCCCGGCAACGTCGGCTCGACTATACAATGACGGATTTCCGAGGAATTTTCCTTGTCGCTGATCCATCTGCCCCGGACGTACGATGTACCTGATGCTTCCGCTAACGCAGAGGTAACGATATCCGAGGTTGTACTGTCGCTGTCTTCGCTGCTACACAAACTGTAAATAATAGCAGGAGCTATTGTGCTGCTACTTCTTCAGATTAGAAGGACGAAGATACCTTCTGTTCGGCTGGACCCGAGACAATGGAAAGATGTATTGAATTAATTGGCTGACGGTGGTTCTGATAACGTTCTTAAGTTGCTCCCTCTTTCTGTCCACTGCCTCCTGCTGTTTCTCTTGCTTAGCTTTCAAGCTGCTGACGCAGCAATACAATCTTTCTATTCTTTCCTCATGTCTCGGCAAACGTTCAATTAACTGAGAATTGCCGTCTTTTAAAATGTTCAAACGCTGGTTACCTATGAGATGAAATATCAGCAATATGGCAAGAGTATTCGGTAAATTTGGATTTACCTCTGTGTATGCTCTGTTTGGTCTCGTTCACCAAGGTTTGAAGAAGTCTCACTCTTTCCTTACAGATATTTATATCACATATCTGAAAGAGAGTATATATATATATACATATATATATATACAAAACTGCACGAGAAGTTGCAATATTCACGGTTAATACCAGTTTATCCTTTTGCTTGCGTCTCTCGAGAACCTTCACGCACTTCTCCTCCAATTGAGCTCTGGCAGCTTTCAGCCGTAGCAACCGCATCTGCTTGTCTGCGAACCTGAAAGGTAATTATATCTTCTTTTTTTCCGAAAGTTTTCAGATAACCTCCCTCTCAATCGTGACTTGAACGCACCGTTCCGAATAAACGGCGTTCGAGAAATCACCGTTCTGGATGCACTGGCGGCAGTGAAAGATCCGACGGCTGTTGTGGCACAGCGGACATTTCAGCAGATTCGCGCTCAAGCGATTGGACGCATCTTCCAGCTCGGAAGACAGCTGAAAGTCCGCGGGCGCGGTGCACGAGCCGTCGGAGCTGCTCGTCGCCATAACCAAGCAACGTGGTCGACCTATGTGAGCCCGTCTTCGACCGTGTTGTGCCTCATCAGCTGATCCGCTGTTTACTCGCGCCGTCGTCGCATCCCCCCTCTCCCCCCCCCCCCCCCCCCCCC